>NW_017191385.1:0-10805 GCF_001704415.2 Capra hircus
GATGTTGCAAGTGTGGTCCACAGAGCAGTCACATCTGTATAGCCTCAGTGCTTTTAGAAGTGCAGCGGCTCATGTTCCGTCCTCAGTCTATGACTCAGGAACGCTGGGTGGTGGCAGGAACTCCAGGCCATTCTGGCCCTTGCTTAAGGTTGAGAGGCATTTGCTTAGAACTGAGTGCACACACTGCAAAGTCTTCCTAGGCACTAACTCTCCCATTCTCTCTCAGGGTGGAGATCTGCCTAGTGTTACTGATGTTCGAAGACCTCGACTCTACCTCCTTCAGTGGCTAAAATCTGATAAGGCCTTAAATGATGCTCTTCAATGATGGCACCTTTCAGGTAAATGAACCCTTTAAGAAAGTGCATGTTTAGGTCCTAAGAAATGATTTTTACATAGCCAGTTCAATTATTGAGAAACCCCTTCATATCTTGACAATTTAGAGATGCTTAATATTTATGTCTACTTTTTAAAGGTGAATTTCTACCACGATCATACAAAAATAATCATCTGTAGCCAAAATGAAGAATACCTTCTCACCTACATCAATGAGGACAGGATATCTACAACTTTTAGACTGACAACTCTGCTGATGTCTGGCTGTTCATTTAGAATTAAAAAATCGAATGGAATACGCTCTGAACATGCTCTTACAGAGGTGTAACTAGAAGATTTCTTGAATGGACCCTATGGGACTCCTCTTTTTCCACTGTGAGATCTACATGGAAGTCAGTAGAATGATCTACAGCACGTTGAAGAAGATGGGCAGGTGGTGGTACGAAAACAATTTCCCTGTGGCCTGCTGGACCTGGTGGAACCCGGACCAGGCTGAGGCACACAGTCCTGAACTTTGGACAAGCTGAGAATGAACCTGAATGCAGTTTTCCTTGACGTACCTGTTTCTAAAGGCTTTTCAGACATTTTGCAGAAAGGTGCATTGACTCTTAACTTCTCTCTGTGGAGAGTGCTTCGGACAGAGGACTTGGAGCTGTGAATATACTTCCTGAAGGGGAGGGAAAGGGAGGACGCTCCCATGTTGTTTAAAGGCTATAATTGGAGCAGCTTTTGGCTGCTTAACTGTGAACTATGGCCATATATATATTTTTTTTGTTTTGTTAATTTTTTGAAGACACTTGTGGCTGGAAAAGTGCATTCCTTGTTAATAAACTTTTTATTTATTACAGCCCAAAGAGCAGTATTTATTATCAATTTTTTTTATGTTGACCATTTAAAACTGTTGGCAATAAAGAGTATGAAAAGCAGAAGAGTGGTCTCTTGTCTTTGGTATGACTCCACCACCGCATCGCCTCATTCTTTGATCATGGGTTCTTGGCTCCCTTTGGCGGGACATTGAATGTAGAAGCAGGCTAGAAAGTTCGAACTTTAATTATTCCAGTAATAGTTTCTAGGAAGTCAATCTTTATTTAATACCTGAAATGAAGTCATATATTCTCTGAGTAGATCTGGCTTGAGAAGAGAAGAGCATAACAAAATATCACTCTTATCACAATCAAAATAAAGGCCTCCTACTATGCAAAAGCAATTTCTCTCTGGAGTATTTCCCCAAAACTTGTTTAGCTTGGGGCTGAAGACTAGAGTAATCTTGTAGAAATAGACCTCTGTTATTAAGGGTCAATAGGTTAAGGAAGTTTTTATCTTTTTTTCAAAACAATGTATTTATTTATTTGGCTGTGTCTGGTCTTAGTTGCAGCTTGCAGGATCCTTGTGTCATGAGGGATCTTTCATTGTGGCACATGGACTCTAGTTGTGGCATGGGCTCAGTAGTGGCACACAGGTTTAGTTGCTCTGTGGCCTGTGGGATCTTAGTTCCCCAACCAGGGTCAAATCTGTGTCCCCTGCATCGCAAGGCGTAATCTTAACCACTGGGCCACCAGGAAGCACCGGAAGTTTATCTTAATATGGGCAACACTCTTTAATACTTGCACCACCTAAATGTATGCTGCTGCTAAGTCACTTCAGTCATGTCCAACTCTGTGCAACCCCATAGATGGTAACCCACCAGGCTCCGCTGTCCCTGGATTCTCCAGGCAAGAACACTGGAGTGGGTTGCCATTTCCTTCTCCAATGCATGAAAGTGAAAAGTGAAAGGGAAGTTGCTCAGTCATGTCCGACTCTTAGCGACCCCATGGACTGCAGCTCACCAGGCTCCTCCGTCCATGGGATTTTCCAGATGAGTACTGGAGTGGAGTGCCATTGCCTTCTCCGACCTAAATGTATAGCTCAGTTCAAACCATCGTAAACACTTCATTGCCACCAGTAGTGAGAAGTACTTTGTAAATATGTCATTTTATTTTCCTTCTGGTGGATGGAGGTTGAGGGATGGTATGAATTTTGAGCAATGGTTTTAAGCCCATCTTTAAACTATCAGATTATCCAAGAGGTAAATCTGAGATGGTTTTCTTTTCCAATGGGGATCTCTGACAGGTGTATGAAGCTGCTCATCCTGTTTACTCTGAACTTACAGTGACCTGTATAAAGTGCAAATACTTTTTTTGTTCAATTGTAATCCTACTATAAGGAAGATATTGTCCTGAGAAAAGCAACACTGATGTGTTAAGCTCTATTTGCACAGGGCTCCTCTACGGAATAGTACAGAGATGATGGTTGTAGTTTTCCAAATTTTTTCTAAAATTATTACAAACTGTACCTTACATACTTCATTAATAAACATCAAATCTAGAGAACTGTTTATGGATATTTCACAGTTACTAGATTAACTCCTACTGACCGGAGTTCTCAGACCAGGTGTACAACTTCAGTCTGTTAAATGGTAATAGCTGAAGAAAATAGTAATAGCTGAAGAAAACTGGATAATTACACTAATAACTGGGTGTGGAAAAGTAGAATCTATTATTATCTGTGAGCAGAGATATAAAAATAGGAGTTTCAAACAGTAAAAAATGTGCTTTCATTTTGAATTTTATAGTTAGATTGCATATTACTTCACCGTTTCAAAATTGTGTACTTCTCCATTCTTGTATGTACTGGGGATCTGTGCATGTTCAGTCACTCAGTCATGTCTGACTCTTTGCAATCCCATGAAACGTAACCTGCCAGGCTCCTCTGTCCTTGGATTTTTCAGGCCAGAATACTGGAGTGGGTTGCCAGTTCCTACTCCAGGGGGATTTTCCTGACCAGGGATTGAACCTACATCTCCATCTGCTGCACTGGCAGGTGGAGTCTTTACCACTCTGCTACTGAGGATCTACTGCCTGCCAAATCCTCAGCCTGGCATTGGAGATGCCGAGTGAGCCCAAGCCTCTCCCTGCCCTTGAGGAAGTCACAGCAGAGTAGAGGAGACAGTGCGTTTACCTGGCAGTCTGATAAGTGCTGTGATATTATGATAAAAGTATGCACTGGGTGTCTTGGGAACTGAGAACAAGAATCATGGGGCATCAGCTGTAGGCATAGGGTGGACTCGGAGAATAGATTTCAGAGAAGGAAATTCTTTTTTATTGGGTTTTGAAAGATGAATGAGGGTTGTATAAAGGTATGAGATGGGGAAGGTATTATAAGCAGTGGGGATAACATGTATAGATGTCTAAGGGTGAAAGAGTTCATAGGAGAAATGGATAAGTATCATAGGTAAAGGCTGGAAGAAACAGACCTGATGTACCCCTTGTGCCATCACAAGGCATTTAGGCTGCATCAAAAGCTACGTGTAATTACTCTAAGATTTTAAGGAAGCAAGTGACCTAAAATATGCATGTGTCTAAGTCGCTTCAGTCATGTCCAGCTCTGTGAGACCTTATGGACTGTAGCCTGCCAGGCTCCTCCATCCATGGGATTCTCCAGGCAAGAATACTGGAGTGAGTTGCCGTGTTCTTCTCCAGGAGGTCTTCCTGACCCAGGGATCAAACCCATCTCTCATGTCTCTGTGTTGGCAGCTGGGTTATTTACCATCGGCACCACCTGAGAAGCCCAAGTGACCTAGTATTTCAGTTTAATAAAATTCATTCCAGGGGCATAAGCAAGATGGGTGGGAAAGAAGAGAAATATGACCCAAACAATAAAGATATTACTATTCTGATCCAGGTGAGAAAGGACTTTATGGAAAGGAGCATATAAAGAGTCAGACAGTATCTCCTTTGACTCATCTAATTCATTATAGTATCCCCCTACTGTGGCATATGGCAATCCAATATTGAATGAATAAATGGCAGTAGATTTGGGAGGGACTTAGAAAGTTGATTTCAATAGGATTTGGCACTTTATTGAATGTGGAGCTTGAAGAAGAATGTGGGTCTTTAGGATGACTGGCTGGGGCAATCAGTGGCAGATAGGCAGTGTACTCTGGGGTCACTAACTGAAATAAATTAGGACTCTAGAAGGAAGAGCCTGTTATTTCAGGAAATCCAGTGAGTTTAGGACATACTAAATCAAACTTGTATGAAGATGTTCAAAAAGATCCCGAAAGCAGTTGGATAAACACATCTATACCTCAAGAGTGAGCAAGACTTGGGAGTAAACAGGCTTTGGATGAGAGCACACAGAAATGAGTCCTTGCCATCCTTTCTATCCAGCAGCATTTTTTTTTAATACTGAGAACATCTATGTAAAATGTAACAGTGTTGATAAACCTTTGCAGTGAAGGAAGGATGATAAAAAAATTTCTCAATAAATTCCCTTCAAAATCAAGGACCCTGGATTCCATAAAGACAACTCCTCCCAAAGAGATGGACGATGATGAGCCCCTTCAGTCCTCAAGAGTGTTTCTCAGTTAGCCACCCTAAATCCTGACAATCTATAGGCTGAGATATAAGGCAATTGTGAAAGATGTAAAACTTTAGTTTTTGTGCCAAGTAATAGCAAACTTCAGGTAAGTGTGGTATGACCATGACAGTAACTCAGATTTTTGAGTTATTTGACACTTGTACCTTATAAAAGTAGTAAAAATGTAGTAAAAAAAAACACTCCTCCCCCATCAAGAACTGTTATTGAATATAACCGTAATGCTTTCTAGGGAGGAAGTGTACTCCAGTAAGCAGACTTACTGTGTACGTTTGGAGAAAATGTGGAATTGGTTCTAAGTTCAAATTCTTGTTCAACCCTGTCTCAGAATATGATCTTGGTAAACACCCTAACCTCTCTATGTTTCAGTTTCCTCACATGCAAAGGTTAAATGATAATAGAACACTTACTCACCAACAGTGCTCAATAAATATTTGCTCGTTTTTTTTTCTCTGTTCCCCCTGCCTCCTTCTATACCCATCATGACAGTAACCATAGTTACCTAGAAAAGAAAACAACTGACTCATTCTGCCCCTCCCAACCTTCCTTTCTGTAATAGTCATGGTCCAGTTATGGATACAACATTCATTTTCGACTTTCAGAGGAAGGGATTTATTGGAGGCTACTGGTTGTACAGATGATGGAAGAGCTCAGAAATGAAATGGGAGGTGGTGAGGCAAACAAGTGTGTAGCAGCAGCAGGAAGTCATTGCTGCTCCTTTGGCTGGAAAGATCCAGAATAAGATCAGAACTGGGCAGGTGTGGAGGTAGGAGGTCCCTGGCAGAATTATGGTAGAATTATGGTGATCAGAGTCTACCAGGAATTTGAAATAATGAAGCTAATGTAGATACATTCCAGGATGTCGGGCTCTAGATGAGTGATCACACCATCATGATTATCTGGGTCATGAGATCTTTTTTATACAGTTCTTCGGTGTATTCTTGCCACCTCTTCTTAATTTGAAAGCATCACTACCAACAAAGCTAGTGAAGATGATGGAATTCCAGTTGAGCTGTTTCAAATCCTGAAAGATGATGCTGTCTGCTGGTGCTGCACAGCCAGCAAATTTGGAAAACTCAGCAGTGGCCACAGGACTGGAAAAGGTCAGTTTTCATCCAATCCAAAGAAAGGCAATGCCAAAGAATGCTCAAACTACCGCACAATTGCACTCATCTCGACTAATCTCTTGCTGCTAGTAAGCTCAAAATTCTCCAAGCCAGGCTTCAGCAATACATGAACCGTGAACTTCCTGATGTTCAAGCTGGTTTTAGAAAAGGCAGAGGAACCAGAGATCAAATTGCCATCTGCTGGATCATGGAAAAAGCAAGAGAGTTCCAGAAAAACATCTATTTCTGCTTTATTGACTATGCCAAAGCCTTTGACTGTGTGGATCACAATAAACTGTGGAAAATTCTGAAAGAGATGGGAATACCAGACCACCTGACCTGCCTCTTGAGAAATCTGTATGCAGGTCAGGAAGCAACAGTTAGAACTGGACATGGAACAACAGACTGGTTCCAAATAGGAAAAGGAGTACGTCAAGGCTGTATATTGTCACCCTGCTTATTTAACTTCTATGCAGAGTACATCATGAGAAACGCTGGACTGGAAGAAACACAAGCTGGAATCAAGATTGCCGGAGAAATATCAATAACCTCAGATATGCAGATGACACCACCCTTATGGCAGAAAGTGAAGAGGAATTAAAAAGCTCTGAAGAAAGTGAAAGAGGAGAGTGAAAAAGTTGGCTTAAAGCTCAACATTCAGAAAACGAAGACTCTGGTCATCTTGGTCCCATCACTTCATGGGAAATAGATGGGGAAACAGTAGGAAACAGTGTCAGACTTTATTTTGGGGGCTCCAAAATCACTGCAGATGGTGATTGCAAGTCATGAAATTAAAAGACGCTTACTCGCTTGAGAAGGAAAGTATGACCAACCTTAGATAGCATATTCAAAAGCAGAGACATTACTTTGCCAGACAAAGGATCCGTCTAGTCAAGGGCTATGGTTTTTCCTAGTGGTCATGTATGGATGTGAGAGTTGGACTGTGAAGAAGCTGGAGCGCCAAGACTTGATGACTTTTGAACTGTGGTGTTGGAGAAGACTCCTTGGATTGGACTGCAAGGAGATCCAACCAGTCCATTCTAGAGGAGATCAGTCCTGGGAATGTTCTTTGGAAGGAATGATGCTAAAGCTGGAACTCCAATACTTTGGACCACCTCGATCGCGAAGAGTTAGACTCATTGGAAAAGACTCTGATGCTGGGAGGGATTGAGGGCAGCAGGAGAAGGGGACGACCGAGGATGAGATGGCTGGATGGCATCACCGGACTCAATGGACGTGAGTCTGACTGAACTCTCGGAGTTGTTGATGGACAGGGAGGCCTGGCGTGCTGCGATTCATGGGGTCGCAAAGAGTCGGACACGACTGAGCGACTGAACTGAACTGAACTGAAAGGAAAAATTTGAGACGATCTTTTTTGTATTTTTAACCCCAATATTAAAAAAACTTAAAAAGTAAAAAAAAAAATAATTAAGCCTCTTTTTAAATTGGAAATCCTACATTTAGTGCTAAGGAGTGCTCAGTCCAGTGGCAGCATCCCAGCGAGATTCTATGCTACATAAATCTCCACCCTCGTGGCTTTTTCTGAGCGTGAAGGTTCAGTTCAGTTCAGTCAGTCGCTCAGTCGTGTCCAACTCTTGCGACCCCATGAATCGCAGCACGCCAGGCCTCCCTGTCCATCACCAACTCCCGGAGTTCACTCAGACTCACGTCCATCGAGTCGTGATGCCATCCAGCCATCTCATCCTCTGTCGTCCCCTTCTCCTCCTGCCCCCAATCCCTCCCAGCATCAGTCTTTTCCAATGAGTCAACTCTTCGCATGAGGTGGCCAAAGTACTGGAGTTTCAGCTTTAGCATCATTCCTTCCAAAGAAATCCCAGGGCTGATCTCCTTCAGAATGGACTGGTTGGATCTCCTTGCAGTCCAAGGGACTCTCAAGAGTCTTCTCCAACACCACAGTTCAAAAGCATCAATTCTTCGCTCAGCCTTCTTCACAGTCCAACTCTCACATCCATACATGACCACAGGAAAAACCATAGCCTTGACTAGACGGACCTTAGTCAAAGTAATGTCTCTGCTTTTGAATATGCTATCTAGGTTGGTCATAACTTTTCTTCCAAGGAGTAAGCGTCTTTTAATTTCATGGCTGCAGTCACCATCTGCAGTGATTTTGGAGCCCAAAAAATAAAGTCTGACACTGTTTCCACTGTTTCCCCCATCTATTTCCCATGAAGTGATGGGACCAGATGCCATGATCTTCGTTTTCTGAATGTTGAGCTTTAAGCCAACTTTTTCACTCTCCTCTTTCACTTTCATCAAGAGGCTTTTTAGTTCCTCTTCACTTTCTGCCATAAGGGTGGTGTCATCTGCATATCTGAGGTTATTGATATTTCTCCCGGCAATCTTGATTCCAGCTTGTGTTCTTCCAGTCCAGCGTTTCTCATGATGTACTCTGCATAGAAGTTAAATAAGCAGGGTGACAATATACAGCCTTGACGTACTCCTTTTCCTATTTGGAACCAGTCTGTTGTTCCATGTCCAGTTCTAACTGTTGCTTCCTGACCTGCATACAGATTTCTCAAGAGGCAGGTCAGGTGGTCTGGTATTCCCATCTCTTTCAGAATTTTCCACAGTTTATTGTGATCCACACAGTCAAAGGCTTTGGCATAGTCAATAAAGCAGAAATAGATGTTTTTCTGGAACTCTCTTGCTTTTTCCATGATCCAGCAGATGTTGGCAATTTGATCTCTGGTTCCTCTGCCTTTTCTAAAACCAGCTTGAACATCTGGAAGTTCACGGTTCACGTATTGCTGAAGCCTGGCTTGGAGAATTTTGAGCATTACTTTACTAGCTGTGAGATGAGTGCAATGTGGTAGTTTGAGCATTCTTTGGCATTGCCTTTCTTTGGGATTGGAATGAAAACTGACCTTTTCCAGTCCTGTGGCCACTGCTGAGTTTTCCAAATTTGCTGGCATATTGAGTGCAGCACTTTCACAGCATCATCTTTCAGGATTTGAATAGCTCACTGGAATTCCATCACCTTAGCTTGTTCGTAGTGATGCTTTCTAAACTTCATCCACAGAAGTCAAGTGGAAAGCATCACTTAGTGGAGGTGATGGAATTCCAGTGAGCTATTCAAATCCTGAAAGATGATGCTGTGAAAGTGCTGCACTCAATATGCCAGCAAATTTGGAAAACTCAGCAGTGGCCACAGGACTGGAAAAGGTCAGTTTTCATTCCAATCCCAAAGAAAGGCAATGCCAAAGAATGCTCAAACTACCACAATTGCACTCATCTCACATGCTAGTAAAGTAATGCTCAAAATTCTCCAAGCCAGGCTTCAGCAATATGTGAACCGTGAACTTCCGATGTTCAAGCTGGTTTTAGAAAAGGCAGAGGAACCAGAGATCAAATTGCCAACATCTGCTGGATCATGGAAAAAGCAAGAGAGTTCCAGAAAAACATCTATTTCTGCTTTATTGACTATGCCAAAGCCTTTGACTGTGTGGATCACAATAAACTGTGGAAAATTCTGAAAGAGATGGGAATACCAGACCACCTGACCTGCCTCTTGAGAAATCTGTATGCAGGTCAGGAAGCAACAGTTAGAACTGGACATGGAACAACAGACTGGTTCCAAATAGGAAAAGGAGTACGTCAAGGCTGTATATTGTCACCCTGCTTATTTAACTTCTATGCAGAGTACATCATGAGAAACGCTGGACTGGAAGAAACACAAGCTGGAATCAAGATTGCCGGGAGAAATATCAATAACCTCAGATATGCAGATGACACCACCCTTATGGCAGAAAGTGAAGAGGAACTAAAAAGCCTCTTGATGAAAGTGAAAGAGGAGAGTGAAAAAGTTGGCTTAAAGCTCAACATTCAGAAAACGAAGATCATGGCATCTGGTCCCATCACTTCATGGGAAATAGATGGGGAAACAGTGGAAACAGTGTCAGACTTTATTTTTGGGCTCCAAAATCACTGCAGATGGTGATTGCAGCCATGAAATTAAAAGACGCTTACTCCTTGGAAGAAAAGTTATGACCAACCTAGATAGCATATTCAAAAGCAGAGACATTACTTTGCCAACTAAGGTCCATCTAGTCAAGGCTATGGTTTTTCCAGTGGTCATGTATGGATGTGAGAGTTGGACTGTGAAGAAGGCTGAGCGCCAAAGAATTGATGCTTTTGAACTGTGGTGTTGGAGAAGACTCTTGAGAGTCCCTTGGACTGCAAGGAGATCCAACCAGTCCATTCTGAAGGAGATCAGCCCTGGGATTTCTTTGGAAGGAATGATGCTAAAGCTGAAACTCCAGTACTTTGGCCACCTCATGGAAGAGTTGACTCATTGGAAAAGACTTGATGCTGGGAGGGATTGGGGCAGGAGGAGAAGGGGACGACAGAGGATGAGATGGCTGGATGGCATCACTGACTCGATGGACGTGAGTCTGAGTGAACTCCGGGAGTTGGTGATGGACAGGGAGGCCTGGCGTGCTGCGATTCATGGGGCCAAGAGTTGGACACGACTGAGCGACTGATTTGAACTGAACTGAACCTTCACGCTCAGAAAAAGCCACGAGGGTGGAGATTTATGTAGCATAGAACAGTTTCACTTTTTCCTATCATTCTTGCTGGGCCACAAATTATCATTATCAGACAGAGTGAGATTAAAAGTATGTGTTCCTTTAGAATTGCCTGAGGTTTTCTAATGTGAAAAACCTAACTATAGGTGGAATGTAATACACTAGCCTTCTTTTAGTTGCTGCTGCTTGCTAAGTTGCTTCAGTCATGTCCGACTCTGTGTGACCCCATAGACAGCAACCCAACAGGCTCCTCTGTCCTGAGATTCTCCAGCCATTTCCTTCTCCAATGCATGAAAGTGAAAAGTGAAAGTGAAGTCTCCAGTTGTGTCCAACTCTTAGCAAACCCATGGACTGCAGCCCACCAGGCTCCTCTGTCCATGTGATTCTCCAGGCAAGAGTACTG
>NW_017191386.1:0-10805 GCF_001704415.2 Capra hircus
ACCAGGGCTGTCCCACGAGCCACTGTGGTGTGAGTCGATCCTCGCTTGAAAGTCGAGGCAGTGCAGGGAAAACAGGTTTCCCTGGAATGGACTGAGACATCTGGGGGACTCTGAAAATGGTGGCCGACCTGGAGTTCCTCGCGCCTGTCCTGTGGAGAATGCTTGCCTCATGAGATGCGCCGGGAACGCCGGGAATTCTTTCCCAACCACGCAGGGAAAGGATCCCTCCTCACGAGCTAGGAGGCGCAAACGGGGCTCCTCTGCATGTGGGCGGGACTCTCGTGCTTCCTCTCGAGTGGAGACCGGTAATGTCGGGGAACTACTTGAGTTGCAGCAAGGTTGTGAAGGACCCTTAGGAAGTTCAAGAGGTAAGGTGTGATTAGCCTCGAGACCTCTCAGCTGAAATGGGCCTCATCTCGCCTGGAGGGAGAACCTCCTGGATTTTCTCTAGTTGCGGCAGGTGCTCTCGAGTTACGACGGAGACCTCAGGGACCTACTCTGGTGACCTCAGGAAAGGCCAGTCCCATGCGAGGTGCTAGGGGCCTCTCAGGATTCCTCTCCCGTCGATGCCGGGCCTAAGACTTGTGTGGAGTCGGGACCAGAACCTGAGGATTCCTCTCCAGTGCTGACATGGATCTTGGCGTACTTCTGGAGTCTCCCAAGTGGCGTCAGTCCTCGGCTCGAGTGGGGTCATGCACGTGCGCTTTCCTCCCCGAGCGGTAGCAGCAGTGTCACGCTTCCCTTCTCGTGGATCAAGGAGTCTGTGGCTTTCCCTGGAGTCTTTCCATGAGGCTTTCCCACAGGGCTATTCCACTTGCCATCATGGTGTGAGTCGATCCTCGGCATGAAAGTCGAACCAGTGCAGAGAAACAGGAAAAAACCTTACAGTAGGGGGTACACTGTCCCTTGGGCGGGTATCTCCAGGTCACTGGCGCTGGGGGTTTGCCCGCGGAGGTGCGGGCCTCAGGCTCCACGTGAGAAAAGCCCCAAATGGCATTAGCTGCCAGTCCAGACGCTGGCCCCTCAGGTCTCTGGCCGGAGCCTTGGGCTCCAGGCAACTCAAAGCCCTCGGGGGTGGCACTCTGTGACTGCTGTAGGGAAGGACGCCAAGAGCCCACGGAGGAGTTGGGGACGGGCATGGGGGAAACGGAGGCGAGGACAGCGAGGGATCTAGGTGGAGGCGCTGGAGAGAGCGTCTGGTGTCCCGGAATGCCTCGGAGGAGCCAGCGGGGGACAGTCGAGGCCCAGGGACCTGTGGAATGTGAAAAGGCGGGAAATCCCAGAGCAAGGCAGGCTGGGAAATGGGGCGTTGGTGGCCAATTCAAAGGGACCTTGGGGCGTTTCCTGGGCGGTGAGCTCCTTGGCACTGCTGAGGGCCCCTGATTGATCCACCTGGGGTTGATCCCACCCCGCTGCGAGGGAGGGCCACAAACCAAAGCGCCCGAACTGCCCGCCCACCCAACGGGGATCTTGGAGGTCCAGGGCTCAGCCGTGCCCGGGAAAAGCCCACTCGCTCCACGGGACTCCGTCCAGGGTCTCTGCTTGGAAAGAGGCCAGGGGCGGCCCCCTCCATCTACCCACCCAAACCCTATTGACGTCAATGGTGGCGGAGACACCTCCCGTTCTCCAGAGTCCTAAGCTGCTGGGTCCCCGCCCCTCGGCCAGCAGTCTGCAGCGTGCCGTGTGCCTCTCCCACCATGGCTTCGTCCGGCTCCTCCAGCACCTCAAGCGGTACGTTTGCCCTCGGTCCCTGTGGTCGGATCACATCTCAGGGGATTTGCGGTGGCCTGGGCAAGGGCTCTCGGCCAATGTGTTGACCCCCTCCCACCCGAGAACGGCGGGGACCCATCGGCCAGGCCCGGGGTTCCGAGGCGTCAGGTGTGCCCAAATTCGGAGGGCGTGGCATCGTTCGTTCATCTTGCTCCTTTGGCACACACATGGCTTCTCCGTTCTCTTTTCTGGGAAGACAGTGTTGTTTCAGGGGGCATGCGGGGGGGCGGGGCCGGGGTTGCGGGGTGGTGGGAGCGGGTGCTGTGCTGGGATGAGGCCCTTTATCCTCACATCTTCCTGTGGGAATGGGAGTCGGGGAGCTCTGTGGCCTTGCTGCCTTCAGTGGCTTCCTCTGCACAGGGGCCTAGTGGCTTCTGCGTTTTGTCAGGCGTTACGGGGTTTGGGCTTCGCTTTGGTGGCCTTGGCCTTTGCCTTGGCCTGGGCCTTTGGCCTTGCCCTTGCCCTTGGCCTTGGTCTTGGGCTTGGCCTTGCCCTGCCCTTGAACTTGACTTGACCTTGACCTTGAACTTTTGACTTGACTTGAACTGGCCTTGACCTTGACCTTGAACTTGAATTTTGACCTTGACTTGAACTTGAACTTAACTTGAACTTGACTTGACTTGACCTTTGGACCTTGAACTTGAACTTTGACCTTGACGTTGAACCTTGACTTTGAACTTGACTTGAACTTACCTTGACCTTGAACTTGACCTGAACTTGACTTGACCTTGAACCCTTGAACTTGAACTTGAACTTGAACTTGACTTGAACTTGACCTTGAACTTGAACTTGAACCTTGACCTTGACCAACAATGGGAGACCTCGAGATTTGCTCAGAGCACCGGAGGTCCAGAAGCAGGGCCCTGTATCTCCCCTTCCCTTTGTGATCATTGCAAAGACATTCCTAGCTGATAGCGGAGTGCCCCTGAAGAAGCAAGCAGTGGGAGTGTGTTTGACACGACTGTGTGCCTTCCTGGCCTCATCTCCACAAGGGGCCTTTCCTCTCGAATAGGCCCCATGTCCCCTTGGGGAGGGTGTCATGCCTCTTTTCTCCTCACTGCCAAAGGGTGGAGCCAAGCTCGCTCTGTCAGAGGTACAAAAACAGCAATTGAATGGGTTTTTCAAGCTCTTGCTAGGCTGCACCCTTTCAGGGCCCACTTTACTGAAACAGGTGCTCTGTGGCCCCTGGTTGGGTATGCAGGTTCACAAACAGGGTGAGATCCTGTCCAAGCCAAGAATTTTCCTGAAAGACCTAGGCTCACTAGAGCTCTCCTCCAGAGCAAAGGGATAGAGGAGATGTATGGAGGAGTCTTTGCCTTTCCCTGTGAGTGTGGGGCTAGTCCTACGGCCCAAGCTCAGGGATAACTGCCTCTAAGAAAGGAATGGCAAGAAGCGCTATTCTTGGAGGTTGGGACAGGGAGTTCGCAGCATGTGGGGAAAGAAAGACTTCTTCGGGGAAGAAGAGGCAACCACCGGGGGTGTGTTTGCAAGCCTCTATTTGGAAGGAACAGGTTTGCTTATACAACTCAAGACCTCCAGATCTGCTCAGAGGACTGAAGTTCCAGAGACAGGGCCATGTATCTCCCCTTCCCTTTGAGATCCTTGCAAAGACATTCCTAGCAGATCGTGGAGTGCCCATGAAGAAGCAAGCAGCGGGAGTGTGCTTGACATCACTGGCTGCCTACCTGGGCTCAGCTCCTCAAGGGCCTTTCTCTCCTGGTAGGCCCTATGTCCCCTTTGGGAGAGGGTGGTGCCTCTTCCCTCCACACTGCCAAAGGGTGGAGGTGGAGCAAACTCGTTCTCTCCGAGGTAAAAAAAAAAAAGACAAATTGGATGGATTTTTAAGCTCTTGCTATGCTGCACCCCCTCCAGGACCCACTCGAGCAAAACAGGTGCCTGTGGCCCCTAGGTCGGGTATGCAGGTTCACACACCGGGGTGGATCCCGTCAAAGCCAAGAATTTTCCTGACAGACCTAGGCTCACTAGAGCTCTCCTCCAGAGGAAAGGGGACAGAAAAGACGTGTGTGTGGAGGTGGCTCTGCCTTTCCAGGTCCCAATCTCAGGGATAACTGCCCTAAGAAAGGAACTGCTGCTGCTGCTGCTGCTAAGTTGCTTCAGTCGTGTTCGACTCTGTGCGACGCCATAGACGGTAGCCCACTAGGCTCCCCCGTCCTGGGATTCTCCAGGCAAGAACAGTAAGTGGGTTGCCATTGCCTTCTCCAATGCATGAAAGTGAAAATGAAAGTGCAGTCGCTCAGTCGTGTCCGACCCTCAGCGACCCACGGACTGCAGCCTACCAGGCTTCTCCGTCCATAGGATTTTCTGAAAGGAACTGCAAGACGCGCTTTTCCTGGAGGCTGGGAAAGGGAGTTCGCAGGATGTGGGGAAAGAGATCCTCCTTCGAGGAAGAATAGGCGGCCACTTGTTTTTGTGTTGCAAACCTCTATTTGGAAGGAACAGGTTAGCTTATACAAAGGGAGACCTCCAGATCTGCTCAGAGGACCGAAGTTGCAGAGGCAGGTCGGTGTATTTTCCCTTCATTTTGCGATCCTTGCAAAAGACATTCCTTGCTGATAGATATTCAGCAAGGGCCTTTGAGACTGTTGTTTTCTTTCCTAGGTTCAAAGATTCCTTCAGTTCCTAATATAGATATCCTAGAAATTATCTGACATCCGTGAAAATCTGATATGTCCTGGTCAAATGCTGTCAGTTATAATTCCAGTTATCATATTAAAAGCGTCCAGCAGCCAGATTTTTTTTTAATTTAATCAGGTTTTAACCATGTCTTCTATGATTTCACACTGATGCCTTTGCAGAAATACTGCTACTTCAAGATATATGGAATATACATTTTTTAAGCTTACCGATAATTTGTTTGTTTGTTTGTTTGTCTTCTGGTAAGCTGGTACCAGATGGAATTTAGTCTCCTCTCTAGGTTAAGAGAACAAAGTTTTCTTAGAATGCAATTTTTGATAACAGACTATGAGTTTCTTTACCTTTCATTGATTTATAATTGTTTTCATCATCTGTTTTTTACTTCGGTAAAGTAAATAAGCCTTATTTAAGATTTTGGTACATGTAGGATGGACTAAGCTTTCCCCACTCTTGCAAGTTCCCTTAACCCTTCAGATTCTTCTCGTGGGACAAGATCTCACTTTCCTCCAGAGGGACAATCCAAGCTTTTTATTAGTTGATCTGCCCCTGACATCAGAGTCAATTTGAGCATGAGTTGGCCTATAATTTAGGCATGAAACTATGACTACATAAAGAAAAGGTGACTTTATGATTCAGGGATGGCCATGATATGCCTTGCACTTCAGAGAAAATGGGTTAAAATGATTTTTTTTTCTTCAAAACTGCACAGCCAGTTCTTTCAGCATATGCAATTGAAAACATCTAGTCATTAGGTCAGTTTTCATTCCAATCCCAAAGAAAGGCAATGACAAAGAATATTCAAGCTGCTGCACAATTGCACTCATCTCACACACTAGTAAAGTAATGCTCAAAATTCTCCAAGTTCACATGAACTGTGAACTTCCAAATGTTCAAGAGGGATTTAAAACATGCAGAGAAACCAGAGATCAAACTGCCAACATCCACTGGATCATTGAAAAAGCAAGAGAGTTCCAGAAAAAAAGACATCTATTTCTGCTTTATTGACTATGCCAAAGCCTTTGACTGTGTGGATCACAATAAACTGGGAAAAATTCTGAAAGAGATGGGAATACCAGACCACCTGACCTGTCTCTTGAGAAACCTGTATGCAGGTCAGGAAGAAACAGTTCGAACTGGACATGGAACAACAGACTGGTTCTAAATAGGAAAAGGAATATGTCAAGGCAGTGTATTGTCACCCTGCTTATTTAACTTATATGCAGAGTACATCATGAGAAACACTGGGCTGGAGGAAGCACACGCTGGAATCCAGATTGCTGGGAGAAATATCAAGAATCTCAGATATGCAGATGACACCACCCTTATGGCAGAAAGTGAAGAAGAACTAAAGAGTCTCCTGATGAAAGTGAAAGAGGAGAGTGAAAAAGTTAGCTTAAAGCTCAGCATTCAGAAAACTAAAATCATTGCATCCAGTCTCATCACTTCATGGCAAATAGATGGGAAAACATTGGAAACAGCAGCAGACTATTTTGGGGGGCTTGGAAATCACTGCAGGTGATGGCTGCCTCCATGAACTTAAAACATATTTATGACTTGGAAGAAAAGTGATGACCAAACTAGACAGCATATTAAAAAGCCGAGACGTTGCTTTGCCAACAAAGATCCATCCAGTCAAGGCTATGGTTTTTCCATATGTCATGGATGGATATGAAAGATGTACTATAAAGAAAGTGACAGCTGAAAATTGATGCTTTTGAACTGTGGTGTTGAGAAGATGCTTGTAGGTCGCTTAGACTACAAGGAGACGCAACCACTCCATCCTAAAGGAAATCAGGTCTGAATATACATTGGAAGGACTAATACTGAACCTGAAACTCCAATACTTTGGCCACTTGATGTGAAGAGCTGACTCACTTGGAAGTTGCTTTGATTTGCCTGTGAGTGTGGGAGCCCTCCCTGGGCAAAGGGCCTCAGGGGTCATTGCCACTGAATCACGACCTCCAAGCAAGCGCATTCCAGCTGTGTGACATTCAGGAAGCAGGAGACTGGGAAAACTATCTTCCTTAGAGGAAGGAAAGTCATCCACAGAGAGTGTGTTTTCAGGCCTCTCTTTGCAGCAAGTGTTTTGCTTCTCAGACATCAGAGCTGCAGGCTTGCTCTGAGGGCCTCAATTGCAGAGTCAGGGCTGTGTGTCTCACTGCACTTTCCAAGCATTGCAGACACATTCCTAGGTTGGAGCAGTGCTTCCCATGAGAAAGAAGCCTCGGGAGTGTGTCTGAGCGGGCTGAGTGCCATGCTAGGGTCACCTAGTCGAGGGCACCTTGCACATCCAATGGGCCCCAGGCGAGTAGCTATGGACCGGCCCTTCGGTTGAGATATCCAAAGCAGGGAACAAAGCTAGCTCTGTCAGAAGGAGGAAAACAGCAATGGGATGGATTTTCAAGCAGTTGCTAAGTCACACCACGTTAGGGCTCCCCGGGAAAGAAATGCAAATTTTGGCCTCTAGGCCCAGTATCCAGATGTGTGCACAGGATATTTTCCCCACAGGATCCAAGAATGTTCCAGACAGACCTAAGCTCACTAGCTCTCTCCTGCAGAGGAAATGAAATATTTTGCTGAACCACGAAAAGATGCTGGGATTCTTGGCTTATGGAGGAGAAGAATTCAATCCAGGGCCCAAGACGAGGCTTGATTGCTCAGAGCTTTTGTGCAATAGAGTTTTATTAAAGGATAAAGGAGATAGAGAAAGCTTCTGACAGAGACATCACAAGGGGCAGAAAACGTACCCCCTTGCTAGTGTTAGTAATGGAGTTATATACTCTCCAATAAGTTATGAGAACGAAACAAAGAATGTCTGGAGGTTGTATAAGACCTCACTAGACCTACTCCCATAATTGACATTTTAAGATAACAGGATTAGCCAGAAGGTTTTTTCCAGAGACCGTCCTCAAGAAGGATGCATGATTGTTATATTAATCCTAAGGAATGTAGAGGGGAAAACAGTTTGTCCTTTCTTCCTCCTTGAGAATTCTAGACCCTCTCTCCTTGGGGACCCTTGAACTTCTTAGAAACTGCCTTGGCAATGACTCTCTCAGAAACATGATTGAACAGCCGTTTGGAGCTTCCTTTGACTTTCCCTGGGAGGGAGGGAGCCCTCCCTGAGCACAGGGCCTCAGGGGCCATGGCCAATGAAAAATAATCTCCCAGCAAGTGCTTTTCAGCCCTGTGTGACTCTCAGCCCACAGGAGGCTGAGAAAACTCTCTTCCTTGGAGGAAGGAAAGGCAGCCCAAGAGTGTGTTTTCAGGCCTGTATCTTGCAGCAAGTGTTTGGCTTGTTAGACAGAAGACCTGCAGGCCTGTTCCAACAGACTCAATTCCAGAATCAGGGCCTTGTGTCTCCCTGCAGTTTCCTGGCTTGCAAACACATTCCTAGGTGAGAGCAGTCCTGCCCATGGGGACTGCTGCGGGAGTGTGTCTGAGGGGGGCCAGGTGTCATGCTGGGGTCACCTGGTCGAGGGCACCTTTGCACCTCCAATGGACCCCAGGCAAGGAGTTGCAGGCCACCACCTTGCTTCTGAAATCCCAAAATGGGGAGCAAAGCTCGCTCTGTCAGAGGGAAGAAAACAGCAACAGGATGGATTTTCAAGCAGTTGCTAGGCTGTACTGCGTTAGGGCTCCAAGGAAGGAAAATGCGAATTTTAGCCCCTACGACTGGTATCCAGGTGGGCTCCCAGGATGATTTCCCGCAGGATCCAAGAACGTTCCAGACAGACTGGGCTCACTAGCTCCCTCCTGCAGAGGAAACATGATAGAACAGCTGTTTGGAGGTTGCTTTGACTTCCCCTGGGAGGGTAGGATCCTCCCTGGGTGCAGGGCCTCAGGGGCCATTGCCGCTGAGAAATGCCCTCTAAGCCAGACCTTTGCAGCCTTGTATGACTCAGCACGGAGGAGACTGGGAAAAGCTCTCTTCTTGGAGGAAGGAAAGGCAGCCCCAGAGAGTGTGTTTTCACACCTGTATCTTGCAGCAAGTGTTTGGCGTCTCAGACGTCAGACCTCCAGGCCTGCTCCAACGGCCTCAGTTCCAGAGTCAGGGCCGTGTGTCTCCCTGCATTTTCTGAGCCTTGGGAACACATTCCTAGGTCAGAACAGTCCTGCCCATGGGGAAGGAGGCTGCGGGAGTGTGTCTGAGGGGGTCGGGTGCCATGCTGGGGTCCAATAGACCCGGTACCTCAATAGACCCAGGACAACAGCGGTGGGGCTCCCCTGGCTTCCGAAATGCCAAAGCGAGAAGCAAAGCTAGCTCTATCAGAAGAAGAAGAAAGAGCAATCGGATGGATGTTCAGGCTGTTGCTGGGGCCACACCACTTCAGGGTCCCCCCGAGAGGAACAGGCGCCCTGTGGCCCTAGGTCCGATATGCAGGTTAACACACAGGGTGTGTCCCCATAGGAGCCAAGAATTTTCCTGACAGACCTAGGCTCACTAGAGCTCTCCTACAGGGCAAAAGGGGTAGAACAGACTGTGGATGTGACTCTGCCTTTCCAGCGAGCATGGGGCCCTCCTACGGCCCCGGGCTCCAGGGAAAATTGTCCCTGAAAAATGACCTCCAAGAAGCGCTTTTCCAGCAGGCTGGGATGCAGAGTTCACAGGATGCGGGGAAAGTGATCGTCCTTCAGGGAAGAAGAGGCAGCCACCCAGTGTGTGTTTGCAAGCCTGTATTTGGAAGAAACTGGTTAGCTCCTTCAAGGGGAGACCTCCAGGTCTGCTCAGAGGACCGAAATTCCAGAGGCAGCACCATGCATCTCCCCTGTCCTTTCTGAGCCTTGGAAAGACATTCCTAGCTTATAGCGGTATTGCTCATGAAGAAGCAGGATGCAGGAATGTGTCAGACATGACTGGGGTGCCTTCCTGGGTTCAGCTCCGTGAGGGGCCTTTCCACTCAAGTAGGTCCCATGCCTCCTTGGGGAGGAAGTGGGGCCCGCTTGCCTCCAAATTGCCAAAGGCTGGAACAAAGCTAGTTCTATCAGAGGTAAGAAAGAGCAATTGGATGGATGTGGAAGCTGTTGCTGGGCCGCACTGCTTCAGGCCCCCACCCCTCCGCCCGAGAGAAACAGGCGCCCTGTGGCCCCTAGGTCCTGGATGCAGTTTCACACATAGAATGTGTCCCATAGGAGCCAAGAATTTTCCTGACAGACCTAGGCTCACTAGAGCTCTCCTACAGAGCAAAGGGGATGGGACAGATGTGTGGCTGTGGCTCTGCCTTTCCCTGGGAGTGTGGAGCCGCTCCCTATGGCCCGGGCTCCAGGGGAATTGCCCCTGAATAATGACCTCCAAGAAGCGCTTTTCCAACTGGCTGAGACGTGGAGTTCTCAGGATGCAGGGAAAGCGAGTGTCCTTCGGGGAAGCAAAGGCAGTCACCTGTTATCATGACTTACTAGAATAGTAGGTACCTTCTCCGGTTGGGCAGAGGCCTTCCCTACCTGATCTGAAAAAGAAAATGAAGTAGCTCGCTGATTTGAGAAATAATTCCCAGACTTGGGTTTCCAACCAGTATAGAATCCGACAATGGCCCTGTCTTTGTAGCCGGCGTTAATTAACAGGTATGTGAAGCTCTAAATATCAGTGGAAATTACATACAGCATATAGGCCCCAGTGTTCTGGAATGGTGGAAAGAAACAACCAAACTCTTGAAGAGACACTTTCAAAATGGATCATAGAGACTGACTGTACATGGGGCTTGCTTCCGGCAGACTTACTCATATTACGGGTAACCGCACGTTCCCACAGTTGTTGTCCTTATGAAATTTTCTATGGGAGACCCCTCCCACAGTGAGGCAGGTGTTAGCAGATTTGCCACAAGTAAGGGGGTGGGATTTCACAGCAGATGGAACAATTAGGTAAGGTAATAAATCAGGTAACTAAGTTTGTATAAAAAAGAATATCATTCCCCCTTGAGGAACAGATTCATGAATTTGTGCTCAGTGATCAGGTGTGGCTCAATGACTGGAAACACAATTCCTTGGCCTGACATCGGAAAGGTCCTTATACTGTTGTTTTAGCCACAATTCTGAAAGAGATGGGAATACCAGACCACCTAACCTGCCTCTTGAGAAATCTGGATGAAGGTCAGGAAGCAACAGTTAGAGCAGGACATGGAACAACAGACTGGTTCCAAAAAGGAAAAGGAGTATGTCAAGGCTGTATATTGTCACCGCCTGTTTATTTAACTTATATGCAGAGTACATCATGAAACATGCTGGGATGGAAGATACATGAACTGGAATCAAGATTGCCGGTAGAAATATCAATAAACTTAGATATGCAGATGACACCACCATTATGGCAGAATGTGAAGAGGAAAGGGTATGTCGGGGAACTTCTTGAGTTGCAGCAAGGGTGTGAAGGACCCTTTGGAAGTTCC
>NW_017191387.1:0-10804 GCF_001704415.2 Capra hircus
TCTCGAGTTGCGGCAGGTGCTCTCGACTTTCGACGGGGACCTCAGGGACCCGCTCTGGTGGCCTCAGGAAAGGCCATTCCCATGGGAGTTGCTCGGGGACTCTTGCGATTCCTTTCTTCGATGCTGCGGCCTAAGACCTCGTGTGGAGTCGGTGCCAGAACCTGAGGATTCCTCTCCAGTGCTGACATGGATCTTGGGTACTACTGGAGTCTCCCCAGGAGACTCAGTCCTCGTCTCGAGTGGGGGCATGCACGTGCGCTTCTCCCGAGCTGTAGCAGCAGTGTCACGCTTCCCTTCGCGCGTGGATCAAGGGGATCTGTGGCTTTCCTCGAGGCTTTCCCACGAGGCTTTCACGAGGCTTCCCACAGGGGTTGCCCCACGTGCCACCGTGGTGTGAGTCGATCCTCGGCTTGAAAGTCGATGCAGTGCAGGGAAAACAGGTTTTCCTGGAATGGACTGAGACACCTGGTTGTCTCTGGGAGTGGTGTCAGGACCCTGGAGTTCCTCTCGCCTTTCCTGTGGAGAGCGCCTCCTCTTGAGATGCGACGGGAACACCGGGAATTCTTTCCCGGACCAAGCAGGGAAAGGATCCCTCATCTCAGGCTAGGACTCGGAAACGGGGCTCCTCTGGATGTGGCCGGGACTCTTGTGCTTCCTCTCAAGTGGAGACGGGTATGTCGGGGAACTTCTTGAGTTGCAGCAAGGGTGTGAAGAACCCTTTGGAAGTTCCAGAGGTTAGGTGTGATTAGCCTCGAGACGCCTCAGCAGAAATGGGCCTCATCTCGCCTGGAGGGGAGAACCTCCTGGATTTTCTCGAGTTGCAGCAGGTGCTCTCGACTTACTACGGGGACCTCAGGGACCCGCTCTGGTGGCCTCAGGAAAGGCCAGTCCCCATGCGAGTTGCTCGGGGGCCTCTCGGGATTCCTCTCCCGTCTATGCCGGGCATTAGATCTTGTGTGGACTCGTGCCGGAACCTTAGCATTCCTCTCCAGTTCTGACATGGATCTTGGGGTTCTTCTGTAGTCTCCCCAGTGGAGTCAGTCCTCGGTCTCGAGTGGGGGCATGCACATGCGCTTCCTCTCGAGCTGTAGCAGCAGTGTCACGCTTCCTTCGCGTGGATCAAGGGATCTGTGGCTTTCCTCGAGGCTTTCCAACGAGGCTTTCCCACAGGGCTGTCCCACGTGCCACCATGGTGTGAGTCGATCTTCGCTTGAAAGCCGAGGCAGTGCAGGGAAAGCAGGTTTCCTGGAATGGACTGAGACATCTGGGACTCTGGGAATGTGGAACGACCCTGGAGTTCTTTCGCCTTTCCTGTGGAGAGCGCCTCCTCTTGAGATGCGACGGAAACGCCAGGAATTGTTCCCGACCACGCAGGGAAAGGATCCCTCCTCTCGAGCTAGGAGGCGGAAACGGGGCTCCTCTGGATGTGGGCGGACTCTCGTGCTTCCTCTCGAGTGTAGACGGGTATGTCGGCGATCTTCTTGAGTTGCAGCAAGGGTGTGAAGTCGCTTTGGAGCTCCAGAGTTAAGTGTGATTAGCCTCGAGATGCCTCAGCGGAAATGGCACTCATCTCGCCTGAGGGAGAAACTCCTGGATGTTCTCGAGTTGCGGCAGGTGCTCTCGACTTACGACGGGGACCTCAGGGACCCGCTCTGGTGCGCCTCTGAAAGGCCAGTCCCATGCGAGTTGTTCGGGGGCTCTCGGGATCCTCTCCCGTCGATGCCGGGGGCTAAGATTTGTGTGGAGCTAGTGCTGGAACCTGAGTATTCCTTTCCAAGTGGACTGTGGATCTGTGGGGGACTTCTGGAGTCCCCCAGTAGAGTCAGTCCTCCTCTCGAGTGGGCATGCACGTGCGCTTTCCTTCCGAGCTGTAGCAGAGTGTCATGCTTCCTTCGCGTGATCAAGGATCTGTGGCTTTCCTCGAGGCTTTCCCACGAGGCTTTCCACGAGGCTTTCCCACAGGCTGTCCCACAGGGCTGTCCCACGTACCACCGTGTGTGAGTCGATCCTCGGCTTGAAAGTCGACGCAGTGCAGGGAAAACAGGTTTCCCTGGAATGGACTGAGACATCTGGTTGTCTCTGGAATGGTGGCACGACCTGGAGTTACTCTCGCCTTTCCTGTGGAAAACGCCTCCTCTTGAGATGCGATGGAAACGCTGGGAATTCTTGACCGAACACGCAGGGAAAGGATCCTCCTCTCCAGCTAGGAGGCGGAAATGGGCTACTGTGGATGTGGTGGGACTCTCGTGCTTCTTCTCGAGTGAGGACGGGTATGTCGGGAACTTCTTGAGTTGCAGCAAGGGTGTGAAGGACCTTTGGAAGTTCCAGAGGTTAGGTGTGATTAGACTCGAGATGCCTCAGTGGAAATGGCCTCATCTCGCCTGGAGGGGAGAACCTCCTGGATATTCTCGAGTTGCGGCAGGTGCTCTCGACTTACGACCGGGACCTCAGGATCCGCTCTGGTGGCTCAGGAAAGGCCAGTCCCCACGGAGTTAGCTCTCGGGCCTCTCGGATTCCTCTCCCGTCGATGCCGGGCCTAAGATCTTGTGTGGAGTGGGTGCCGGAACCTTAGGATTCCTCTCCAGTGCTGACATGGATCTTGGGGTATTCTGGAGTCTCTCCAGGGGAGTCAGTCTCGTCTCGAGTGGGGGCATGACGTGCGCTTTCCTCCCGAGCTGTAGCAGCAGTGTCACGCTTCCCATCGCGTGGATCAAGGGATCAGTGGCTTTCCCTCGAGGCTTTCCCACGAGGCTTTCCCACGAGGGTTTCCTCAGGGCTGTCCCACGTGCCACCGTGGTGTGTGTAGATCCTCGGCTTGAAAGTCGAGACAGTGCAGGGAAAAACAGGTTTGCCTGGAATGGACTGAGACATCTGGGGGACTCTGGGAATGGTGGCACGACCCTGGAGTTCCTCTCGCCTTTCCTGTGGAGAGGCCTCCTCTTTGAGATGCGACGGGAACACCGGGAATTCTTTCCCGACCACGCATGGAAAGGATCCCTCCTCTCGAGCTAGGAGGCGGAAACGGGGCTCCTCTGGATGTGGGCGGGACCATCGTGCTTCCTCTCGACTGGAGACGGGTATGTCGGGGAACTTCTTGAGTTGCAGCAAGGGTTTAGAAGGACCCTTTGGCAGTTCGAGATGTTAGGTGTGATTTGCCTGGAGACGCCTCAGCAGAAATGGGCCTCATCTCGCCTGGAGGGGAGAACCTCCTGGATTTTCTCGAGTTGCGACAGGTGCTATCAACTTACGACGGGGACCTCAGGGACCCGCTCTGGTGGCCTCAGGAAAGGCAGTCCCCATGCGAGTTGCTCGGGGCCTCTCGGGATTCCTCTCCCGTCGATGCCGGGCCTAAGACTTGTGGGGAATCGGTGCCGGAACCTGAGGATTCCTCTCCAGTGCTGACATGGATCTTGGGGTACTTTTGGCAGTCTCCCCAGGTGAGTCAGTCCTCGTCTCGAGTGGGGGCATGCACGTGCGCTTTCCTCCCGAGCTGTAGCAGCAGTTTTGCATTTCCCTTCGCGTGGATCAAGGAATCTGTGGCTTTCCCTCGAGGCTTTCCCAGGAGGTTTTCCCACGAGGCTTTCCCACAGGGCTGTCCCACGTGCCGCCTTGGTGTGAGTCAATCCTCGGTTTGAAAGTCGATGCAGTGCAAGGAAAACAGGTTTCCCTGGAATGGACTGAGACCTCTGGGGGACTCTGGGAATGGTGACACGACCCGGAAGTTCCTCTCCCCTTACCTGTGGAGAGCGCCTCCTCTTGAGATGCGTCGGAAACGCCGGGAATTCATTCCCGACCACGCAGGGAAAGGATCCCTCCTCTCGAGCTAGGAGGCGGAAACGGGGCTCCTCTGGATGTGGGCGGGACTCTCGTGCTTCCTCTCGAGTGGAGACGGGTATGTCCGGGAACTTCTTGAGTTGCGGCCAAAGGTGTGAAAGCCCCTTTGGAAGTTCCAGAAGTTAGATTTGATTAGCCTTGAGACGCCTCAGTGGAAATGGGCCTCATCTTGCCTGGAGGGGGAGAAGCTCCTGGATTTTCTCGAGTTGCGACAGGTGTTCTCGACTTACGACGGGGACCTCAGGGACCCGCTCTGGTGGCCTCAGGAAAGGCCAGTCCCATGCAGGTAGCTCGCGGGGCCTCTCGGGATTCCACTCCCGTCGATGCTAGGGCCTAAGACCTTGTGTGGAGTCAGTGCCGGAACCTGAGGATTCCTCTCCAGTGCTGACATGGATCTTGGGGTACTTCTGGAATCTCCTCAGGGGAGTCAGTCCTCGGTCTCGAGTGGGGGCATGCACGGTCGCTTTCCTCCAGAGCTGTTGCAGCAGTGTCACGCTTCCCATCGCGTGGATCAAGGGATCTGTGGCTTTCCCTCGAGGCTTTCCACGAGGCTTTCCCACTAGGCTTTCCCACAGGGCTGTCGCACGTGCCACCGTGGTGTGAGTCGATCCTTGGCTTGAAAGTCGAGGCAGTGCAGGGAAAAGAAGTTTCCCTGGAAAGGACTGAGACATCTGGCGGACTCTGGGAATGTGGCACGACCCTGGAGTTCCTCTCGCCTTTCCTGTGAAGAGCGGCCTCCACTTGAGATGCGACGGGAACGCCGGGAATTCTTTCCCGACCACGCAGGGAAAGGATCCCTCTTCTCGAGCTAGGAGGCAGAAACGGGGCTCCTCTGGATATGGGGCGTGACTCTCGTGCTTCCTCTCGAGTGGATTCCGGTATGTCGGGGAACTTCTTGAGTTGCAGCAAGGGTGTGAAGGACCCTTTGGAAGTTCCAGATGTTAGATGTGATTAGCCTCGAGACACCTCAGCGGAAATGGGCCTCATCTCGCCTGGAGGGGAGAACCTCCTGGATTTTCTCAAGTTGCGGCAGGTGCTCTGGACTTACGACGGGGACCTCAGGGACCCGCTCTGGCGGCCTCAGGAAGGCCAGTCCCCTTGCGAGTTTTTCGGGGGCCTCTCGGGGGCCTCTCGGGTTTCCTCTCCCGTCGATGCTGGGGCCTAAAACCTTGTGCGGAGTCTTGTGCCGGAACCTGAGGATTCATCTCCAGTGCTGACATGGAGCTTGGGGTACTTCTGGAGTCTCCCCAGGGGAGTCAGTCCTCGTCTCGAGTGGAGGCATGCACGTGCGCGTTCCTCCTGAGCTGTAGCAGCAGTGTCACGATTCCCTTCACGTGGATCAAGGGATCAGGGGCTTCCCTCGAGGCTTTCCCACAGGGCTGTCCCACGTGCCACCGTGGTGTGAGTCGATCCTCGGCTTGAAAGTCGAGGCAGTGCAGGGAAAACGGTTTCCCTGGAATGGACTGAGACATCTGGGGGACTCTGGGAATGTGGCACGACCCTGGAGTTACTCTCGAGTTTCTGTTGGAGAGCGCTTCCACTTGAGATGCGACGGGAACGCCGGAAATTCTTTCCCGACCGCGTAGGGAAAGATCCCTCCTCTCGAGCTTGGAGGCGGAAACGGGGCTTCTCTGGATGTGGGCGGGACTCTCGTGCTTCCTCTCGAGTGGAAACAATATATCGGGGAACTTCTCGAGTTGCAGCAAGGGTGTGAAGGACCCTTTGGAAGTTCCAGAGGTTAGGTGTGATTAGCCTGGAGACGCCTCAGTGGAAATGGGCCTCATCTCGCCTGGAGGGCAGAACCTCCTGGATTTTCTCGAGTTGCGGCAGGTGCTTTCGACTTACGACGGGAACCTCAGGGACCCGCTGTAGTGGCGTCAGGAAAGGCCAGTCCCCATGCGAGTTGCTCGGGGGCCTCTCGGGATTCCTCTCCCGTCGATGCAGAGGCTAAGATCTTGTGTGGAACCGGTGCCGGAACCTGAGGATTCCTCTCCAGTGCTGACATGGATCTTGGGGTACTTCTGGAGTCTCCCAAGGGAAGTCAGTCCTCGTCTCGAGTGGGGGCATGCAGGTGCGCTTTCCTCCCGAGCTGTAGCAGCAGTGTCACGCTTCCCTTCGCGTGGATCAAGGGATCAGGAGCTTTCCCTCGAGGCTTTCCCATAAGGCTTTCCCACGAGGCTTTCCCACAGGGCTGTCCCACGTGCCACCGTGGTGTGAGTCTATCCTTGGCAGGAAAGTCGAGGCAGTGCAGGGAAAACAGGTTTCCCTGGAATGGACTGAGACATCTGGGGGACTCTGTGAATGGTGGCACCACCCTGGAGTTCCTCTCGCCTTTCCTGTGGAGAGCGACTCCTCTTGAGAAGCGACGGGAACGCTGGGTATTCTTTCCCGACCACGAAAGGAAATGATCCCTCCTCTCGAGCTAGGAGGCGGAAACGGGGTTCCTCTGGATGTGAGCGGGACTCTCGTGCTTCCTCTCAAGTGGAGACGGGTATGTCGGGGAACTTCTTGAGTTGCAGCAAGGGTGTGAATCACCCTTTGGTAGTTACAGAGGTTTGGTGTGATTAGCCTCGAGACACCTCAGCCGAAATGGGCCTCATCTCGCCTGGAGGGGAGAACCTCCTGGATTTTCTCGAGTTGCTGCACGTGCTCTCGACTTACGACGGGGACCTCAGGGACCCACTCTGGTGGCCTTAGGAAAGGCCAGTCCCCATGCGAGTTGCTCGGGGGACTCTCGGGATTCCTCTCCCGTCGATGCCGGGGCCTAAGACCTTGAGTGGTGATGGTGCTCCAACCTGAGGATTCCTCTCCTGTCCTGACATGGATCTTGGGGTACTTCTGGAATCTCCCCAGCGTAGTCAGTCCTCGTATCTAGTGGGGGCATGCACGTACTCTTTCCTCCCGAGGTGTAGCAGCAGTGTCACGCTTCCCTTCGAGTGGATTAAGGGATCTGTGGCTTTCCCTCGAGGCTTTCCCATGAGGCTTTCCCACGAGGCTTTCCCACAGGGCTGTCCCACGTGCCACCGTGGTGTGAGTCGATCCTCGGCTTGAAAGTCGAGACATTGCAGGGAAATCAGTTTTCCCTGGAATGAAATGAGACATCTGGGGGACTCTGGGAATGGTGGCACCACCCTGGAGTTCCTCTCGCCTTTCCTGTGGAGAGCGCCTTCTCTTGAGATGCGACAGGAACGCCGGGAATTCTTTCCCATCCACGCAGGGATTGGATCCCTCCTCTCGAGCTAGGAGGCGGAAACGGGGCTCCTCTCGATGTGGGCGGGACGCTCGTGTTCCTCTCGAGTGGCGACGGGTATGTCGAGAAATTTCTTGAGTTGCAGCAAGGGTGTGAAGGACCCTTTGGAAGTTCCAGACGTTAGGTGTGATTAGCCTCGAGACGCCTCAGCGGAAATGGGCCTCATCTCACCTGGAGGGGAGAACCTCCTGGATTTTCTCGAGTTGCGGCAGGTGCTCTAGACCTACGACCGGGGACGTCAAGTACGCGCTCTGGTGGCCTCAGGAAAGGCCAGTCCCCTTGCGAGTTGCTCGGGGATCACTCGGGAATTCCTCTCTCGTCGATGCCGGGGCCTAAGACCTTGTGTGGGAGTCGGTGCCGGAACCTGAGGATTCCACTCCAGTGCTGACATGGATCTTGGGGTACTTCTGGAAGTCTCCCCAGTGGAGTCAGTCCTCGTCTCGAGTGGGGGCATGCCGAGCGCTTTTCTCCGAGCTGTAGCAGCAATGTAACACTTCTGTTCGCATGGATCAAGGGATCTGTGGCTTTCCCTCGAGGCTTTCCCACAAGGCTTTCCCACGAGGATTTCCCACAGGGCTGTCGCACGTGCCACCGTGGTGTGAGTCGATCCTCAGCTTGAAAGTCGAGGCAGTGCAGGGAAAACAGGTTTCCCTGGAATGGACTGAGAAATCTGGGGACTCTGGGAATGGGGGAACGACCCTGGAGTTCCTCTCGCCTTTCCTGTGGAGAGTGCCTCCTCTTGAGATTCAACGGGAAAGCTGGAATTTCTTTCCCGACCACGCAGGGAAAGGATCCCTCCTCTCGAGCTAGGAGGCGGAAACGGGGCTCCTCTGGATGTGGGCGGACTCTCGTGCTTCCTCTCGAGTGGAGACGGGGTATGTCGGGAACTTCTTGAGTTGCAGCAAGGGTGTGAAGGACCCGTTGGAAGTTCCAGAGGTTAGGTGTGATTAGCCTCGAGACGCCTCAGCGCAAATGGACCTCATCTTGCCTGGAGGGGAGAACCTCCTGGATTTTCTCGAGTTGCGGCAGGTGCTCTCGATTTACGACGGGGGACACAGGGACCCCCTCTGGTGGCCTCAGGAAAGGCCAGTCCCCATGCGAGTTGCTCGGAGGCCTCTCGGTATTCCTCTCCCATCGATGCCGCCGCCTAAGACCTTGTGTGGAGCTCGGTGCCGGAACCTGAGGATTCCTCTCCAGTGTTGACATGGATCTTGGGGGTACTTCCTGAGTCTCCCCTGTGGAATCAGTCCTCGTCTCGAGTGGGGGCATGCACGTGCGCTTTCCTCCCCTGCTGTAGCAGCAGTGTCACGCTTCCCTTCGCGTGGATCAAGGGATCTGTGGCTTTCCCTCGAGGCTTTCCCACGATGGCTTTCCCACGAGGCTTTCCACAAGGCTGCCCACGTGCCACCGTGGTGTGAGTCGATCCTCGGCTTGAAAGTCGAGGCAGTGCAGGGAAAACAGGTTTCCCTGGAATGGACTGAGACATCTGGGGGACTCTGGGAATGGTGGCACGACCGTGGAGTTCCTCTTGCCTTTCCTGTGCAGGGCGCCTCCTCTTGAGATGCGACGGAAATGCCGGGAATTCTTTCCCGACCACGCAGGGAAGGATCCCTCCTCTCGAGCTAGGAGGCGGAAACGGGGCTCCTCTGGATGAGGGCGGGACTCTCGTGATTCCTCTCGAGTGGAGACGGGGTATGTCGGGGAACTTCTTGAGTTGCAGCAAGGGTGTGAAAGACCCTTTGTAAGTTCCAGACGTTAGGTGTGATTAGCCTCGAGATGCCTCAGGGGAAATGGGCCTCATCTCGCCTGGAGGGGAGAACCTCCTGGATTTTCTCGAGTTGTGGCAGGTGCTCTCGACTTTACGACGGGGACCTCACGGACCCGCTCCGGGTGGCCTCAGGAATGGCCAGTCCCCAAGCGAGTTGCTCGGGGGCCTCTCCGTATTCCTCTCTCGTCAATGCCGGGGCCTAAGACCTTGTGTGGAGTAGGTGCCGGAACCTGAGGATTCCTCTCCAGTGCTGACATGGATCTTGGGGGTACGGCTGGAGTCTGCCCCAGGGGAGTCAGTCCTCGTCTCAGAGTGGGGCATGCACCGTGCGCTTTCACCCCGAGATGTAGCAGCAGTGTTCATGCTTCCCTTCGCGGTGGATCAAGGGATCTGCAACTTTCCTCGAGGCTTTCCCACGAGGCTTTCCCTCGAGGCTTTCCCACAGGGCTGTCCCACGTGCCACCTTGGTGTGAGTCGATCCTCGGCTTGAAAGTCGAGGCAGTGCCGGGAAAACAAGTTTCCCTGGAATGGACTGAGACATCTGGGGGACTCTGGGAATGGTGGCACGACCCTGGAGTTCCTCTCGCCTTTCCTGTGGAGAGCACCTCCTCTTGAGATGCGACGGGAACGCCGGGATTTCTTTCCCGACCACGCAGGAAATATCCCTGCTCTCGAGCTATGAGGCGGAAACGGGGCTCCTCTGGATGAGGGCGGGACTCTCGTGCTTCCTCTCCAGTAGAGACGGGTATATTGGGGAACTTCTTGATTTGCAGCAAGGGTGTGAAGGACCCTTTGGAAAGTCAAGAAGTTAGGTGTGATTAGCCTCGAGATGCCTCAGCAGAAATGGGCCTAATCTCGCCTGGAAGGGAGAACCTCCTGGATTTTCTCGAGGTGCGGCAGGTGCTCTCGACTTACAATGGGGACCTCAGGGACCCGCTCTGGTGGCCTCAGGAAAGGCCAGTCCCCATGCGAGTTGCCCGGGGCCTTTCGGGATTCCTCTCCCGTCAATGACGGGGCCTAAGATCTTTGTGGAGTCCGTGCCGGAACCTGAGGATTCCTCTCCAGTGCTGACATGGTCTTGGGTACTTCTGGAGTCTCCCCAGGGGAGTCAGTCCTCGTCTCGAGTGGGGGCATGCACGTGCGCTTTCCTCCCGAGCTGTAGCAGCAGTGTCACACTTCCCTTTGCGTGGATCAAGGGATCTGTGGCTTTTCCTCGAGGCTTCCCACGAGGCTTTCCCACGAGGCTTTCACACAGGGCTGTCCCACATGCCACCGTGTGTGAGTGGATCCTCGGCTTGAAAGTCGAGGCAGTGCAGGGAAAACAGGTTTCCCTGGAATGGACTGAGAAATCTCTGGCACTCAGGGAATGGTGTCACGACCCTGGAGATCCCCTCGTGTTTCCTGTGGAGACCGCCTCCTCTTGAGATGCGACCGGAACGCCGGGAATTCTTTCCCGACAACGCAGGGAAAGGGATTCCACCTCTCGATCTATGAGGCGGAAACGGGGCTTCTCTGGATGTGGGCAGGACTCTCGTGCTTCCTCTCGAGTGAGAGGGGTACGTCGGGGAACTTCTTGAGTTGCAGCAAGGGTGTGAAGGACCCTTTGGAAGTTCCAGAGGCCAGGTTGATTAGCCTCGAGACGCCTCCGCGGAAATGGGCTTCATCTCGCCTGGAGGGGAGAATCTCCTGGATTTTCTAGAGTTGCACAGGTGCTCTCGACTTAAGACGAGGACCTCAGGGACCTGGTCTGGTGGCCTCAGGAAAGGCCAGTCCCCATGCGAGTTGCTAGGGGGCCTTCGGATTCCTCTCCCGTTGATGCCGGGGCCTAAGACGTTGTGTGGAGACGGTGCCGGAACCTGAGGATTCCTCTCCAGTGCTGACAAGGATCTTGGGGTACTTCTGGAGTCTCCACCGGATTCATTCGTCCTCGCTCGAGGATCATGCACGTGCAC
>NW_017191388.1:0-10803 GCF_001704415.2 Capra hircus
CACTAAGTCTGGGCGGCCCAAGCAACCGCTGGAGGAGCCCTGCAGTTGCCCTTCCATTCCCTCTGACAGAGCTCTCACTGCTGGAGCCCTTGGCAGTGGGGCAACCACCAAAAGCCCTCCCCAAGGACTCTTGGAACCTAAGTACAAAGGAAAGGCAGGAGCAGAGGTGAAGACAGAAAGGCGCGAGTGGCATCTCCCAGGCTCGAGCTGCCTGCTTCGTCCAGGGGAGGGAGCCTAAAAGCAGGGCAAGTCTGGGCAAGGCTCGCACACATAAGAGCAGCCACGCACCAGGAACCCTGCCAGATCGGGCCTCTAAGCAGAGCTAGAGCTCTGCCGTATTGGAGGCGCACTTGGCTGCGTGCAAGCAGGGCTTTCAGCTTGTCGGGACTGGCTGCCTCCTCTTCCCCCGTGGAGGCTCGCTTCCATGCTGGCTGTGCACTCGCCTATCAGGCGGGGGCTCAGGCTCCTCCAGCAGGTCTTGCCTCCAGGGGCTGCTTCCCCTGAGTTGGGGCTGTGGGCGGGAACCCAGACACGCAGGATCAGCACAGAAACACCTGCACATGTCTCTGCTGGGAGGAGAGTGCTAGGGAAGCTACGTCTGTCATACACTGTCTCGGCGCCCACGGACTCAGCCTCCGGGTGTGCGGGGCTGAAGACCCCAGCCAGGGTCCCTGGGAGCCTGGTGCTCTCCGTGCGGCGCTGAGTCTGGGAGGCCAAGCAACCGCTGGAAGAGCCCTGCAGTTGCCCTTCCCTTCCCTCTGACAGAGCTCTCACTGCTGGAGCCCTTAGCAGTGTGCAACCCACCAGCCCCTAAGCCCTCCCCCAGGACGCCTGGCACCTAAGTGCAAAGGAAAGGCAGGAGAGGAGCTGAGGCAAGGTAGGAACCAGTGGCGTCTCCAGGCTCGGGCAAACCTGCTCCTCCCTAGGGAGGGAGACTAAATGCAAGGCAAGTCTGGGCAAGGCTCGACCCCAGCAGAGCTGCCTCGCGCTGGAAATCTGCCTGATCGGGGCTCTGAGCAGAGCTAGAGCTCTGCCGAACTGGAGGTGCACTTAGATCCGTGCAAGCAGGGCTTTCCGCTTGACGGGGCTGGGCTGCCTCCTCTTCCCCCGAGGAGGCTCGCTTCCCTGCTGGCTGTGCTCTCGCCTATCAGGCGGGGGCGCAGGGCTCCTCCAGCAGGTCTTGCCTCAGGGGCTGCTTCCCCTGAGTTGGGGCTGTGGGCGGGAACCCAGACACGCAGGATCAGGCCCCAACCACCTGCACATGTCTCTGCTGGGGAGGAGAGTGCTAGGGAACCTACGTCTGACACACACTTTCTAGGCACCCACGGAGTCAGCCTCTGGGAGTGTGGGGCTGCAAAACCCAGCCAGGGGCCCTTGGAACCTAGTGCTCTCCGTGAGGGGTTACTCTGGGCGGCCAAGCAACCGCTGAAGGAGCCCTGGTGTTGCCCTTCGCTTCCCTCTGACAGAGCTCTCACTGCTGGAGCCCTTGGCAGTGTGCAACCCACCAGCCCTAAGCCCTCCTTAAGGAGGACTGGGACCTAAGTCCAAAGGCAAGGCAGGATTGGAGCTGAGGCAAGGAAGGCGCCAGTGGCGTCTCCCAGGCTCCTGCTGCCTGCTCCTTCCTGGGGAGGCAGCCTAAAAGCAAGGCAAGTCTGGGCAAGGCTAGCCCCAGCAGAGCAGACTCCCGCCAGGAACTCTGCCAGATCGGGGGTCTGAGCAGAGCTAGAGCTCTTCCGTACTGGAGGCGCACTTAGCTCCGTTCAAGCAGGGCTTTCCGCTTGACGGGGCTGGGCTGCCTCCTCTTCCCCCGAGGAGGCTCGCTTCCCTGCTGGCTGTGCTCTCGCCTATCAGGCAGGCGCGCTGGGCTCCTACAGCAGGTCTTGCCTCAGGGGCTGCTTCCCCTGAGTTGCGACTGTGGGCGGGAACCCAGACACGCAGGATCAGGCCTCAACCACCTGCACATGTCTCTGCTGGGGAGGAGAGTGCTAGGGAACCTACGTCTGTCACACACTTTCTAGGCAAGCACGGAGTCAGCCTCTGGGAGTGTGGGGCTGCAAAACCCAGCCAGGGGCACTTGGAACCTGGTGCTCTCCGTGCGGCGCTTTAGTCTGGGCGGCCAAGCAACCGCTGAAGGAGCCCTGCTGTTGCCCTTCGCTTCCCTCTGACCGAGCTCTCACTGCTGGAGCCCTTGGCAGTGTGCAACCCACCAGCCCCTAAGCCCTCCCCCAGGACGCCTGGCACCTAAGTGCAAAGGAAAGGCAGGAGAGGAGCTGAGGCCAGGAAGGTGCCAGTGGCGTCTCCCAGCCTCGTGCAGCCTGCTCCTTCCTGGGCAGGAAGTCTAGAAGCCAGGCAGGTCTGGGCAAGGCTCGCCCCAGGCAGAACAGCCTCGCGCAAGGAACTCTGCCAGATCAGGGCTCTCAGCGGAGCTGGAGCTCTGCCATACTGGAGGCGCACTCGGCTCCACCCCAGCAAGGCTTGCAGCAGCACGCGACTGGGCTGTCTCCTCTTCCCCGGAGGAGGCTCCCTTCCACTTGTGCTGTGCACTCGGCTTCCAGGCGGAGCCATACCTCGCCTCCTGCAGGTCTTGGCTCAGGGGTTACTTCCCCTGAGCTGGGGTTGTGGGCGGGAACCCAGACACGCAGGGGCAGGCCCCAACAACCTGCACACAGCTCTGCTGGGGAGAAGAGCATTAGGGAACCTATGTCTTTCAGGCAAATGATGGGAGACCAAAAGTGAGTCGCCAGGCTGCTGGCTGCAGACACCACCCAGGGGGCACTGGGTGCATGGTGCTCTCAATGTGGCGCTGAGTCTGGACAGCCAAGCAACAGCTGAAGGAGCTCTGCAGATGCCCTTCCCTTCCCGCCGACAGAGCTCTCAGTGCTGGAGCCCTTGGAAGTGTGGAACTCAGCGATCCCTAAGCCCTCCCAAACATATGTCTCTGCTGGGGAGGAGAGTGCTAGGGAACCTACCTGTGTGAGGCAGCTTCTGGGCGCCCGCAGAGTCAGCATCTGGGTGTGCGGGGCGGCAGACACCAGTCAGGGCCCTGGGAGACTGGTACTCTTCGTGCTGCACTAAGTCTGGGCGGCCAAGCAACCGCTGGAGGAGCCCTGCAGTTGCCCTTCCATTCCCTCTGACAGAGCTCTCACTGCTGGAGCCCTTGGCAGTGGGCAACCAACCAGCCCCAAAGCCCTCCCCAAGGACTCTTGGAACCTAAGTACAAAGGAAAGGCAGGAGCAGAGGTGAAGACAGAAAGGCGCGAGTGGCATCTCCCAGGCTCGAGCTGCCTGCTTCGTCCAGGGGAGGGAGCCTAAAAGCAGGGCAAGTCTGGGCAAGGCTCGCACACATAAGAGCAGCCACGCACCAGGAACCCTGCCAGATCGGGCCTCTAAGCAGAGCTAGAGCTCTGCCGTATTGGAGGCGCACTTGGCTGCGTGCAAGCAGGGCTTTCAGCTTGTCGGGACTGGGCTGCCTCCTCTTCCCCCGTGGAGGCTCGCTTCCATGCTGGCTGTGCACTCGCCTATCAGGCGGGGGCTCAGGGCTCCTCCAGCAGGTCTTGCCTCAGGGGCTGCTTCCCCTGAGTTGGGGCTGTGGGCGGGAACCCAGACACGCAGGATCAGCACAGAAACACCTGCACATGTCTCTGCTGGGGAGGAGAGTGCTAGGGAAGCTACGTCTGTCATACACTGTCTCGGCGCCCACGGACTCAGCCTCCGGGTGTGCGGGGCTGAAGACCCCAGCCAGGGTCCCTGGGAGCCTGGTGCTCTCCGTGCGGCGCTGAGTCTGGGAGGCCAAGCAACCGCTGGAAGAGCCCTGCAGTTGCCCTTCCCTTCCCTCTGACAGAGCTCTCACTGCTGGAGCCCTTAGCAGTGTGCAACCCACCAGCCCCTAAGCCCTCCCCCAGGACGCCTGGCACCTAAGTGCAAAGGAAAGGCAGGAGAGGAGCTGAGGCAAGGTAGGAACCAGTGGCGTCTCCAGGCTCGGGCAACCTGCTCCTCCCTAGGGAGGGAGACTAAATGCAAGGCAAGTCTGGGCAAGGCTCGACCCCAGCAGAGCTGCCTCGCGCTGGGAAATCTGCCTGATCGGGGCTCTGAGCAGAGCTAGAGCTCTGCCGAACTGGAGGTGCACTTAGATCCGTGCAAGCAGGGCTTTCCGCTTGACGGGGCTGGGCTGCCTCCTCTTCCCCCGAGGAGGCTCGCTTCCCTGCTGGCTGTGCTCTCGCCTATCAGGCGGGGGCGCAGGGCTCCTCCAGCAGGTCTTGCCTCAGGGGCTGCTTCCCCTGAGTTGGGGCTGTGGGCGGGAACCCAGACACGCAGGATCAGGCCCCAACCACCTGCACATGTCTCTGCTGGGGAGGAGAGTGCTAGGGAACCTACGTCTGACACACACTTTCTAGGCACCCACGGAGTCAGCCTCTGGGAGTGTGGGGCTGCAAAACCCAGCCAGGGGCCCTTGGAACCTAGTGCTCTCCGTGAGGGGGTTACTCTGGGCGGCCAAGCAACCGCTGAAGGAGCCCTGGTGTTGCCCTTCGCTTCCCTCTGACAGAGCTCTCACTGCTGGAGCCCTTGGCAGTGTGCAACCCACCAGCCCTAAGCCCTCCTTAAGGAGGACTGGGACCTAAGTCCAAAGGCAAGGCAGGATTGGAGCTGAGGCAAGGAAGGCGCCAGTGGCGTCTCCCAGGCTCCTGCTGCCTGCTCCTTCCTGGGGAGGCAGCCTAAAAGCAAGGCAAGTCTGGGCAAGGCTAGCCCCAGCAGAGCAGACTCCCGCCAGGAACTCTGCCAGATCGGGGGTCTGAGCAGAGCTAGAGCTCTTCCGTACTGGAGGCGCACTTAGCTCCGTTCAAGCAGGGCTTTCCGCTTGACGGGGCTGGGCTGCCTCCTCTTCCCCCGAGGAGGCTCGCTTCCCTGCTGGCTGTGCTCTCGCCTATCAGGCAGGCGCGCTGGGCTCCTACAGCAGGTCTTGCCTCAGGGGCTGCTTCCCCTGAGTTGCGACTGTGGGCGGGAACCCAGACACGCAGGATCAGGCCTCAACCACCTGCACATGTCTCTGCTGGGGAGGAGAGTGCTAGGGAACCTACGTCTGTCACACACTTTCTAGGCAAGCACGGAGTCAGCCTCTGGGAGTGTGGGGCTGCAAAACCCAGCCAGGGGCACTTGGAACCTGGTGCTCTCCGTGCGGCGCTTAGTCTGGGCGGCCAAGCAACCGCTGAAGGAGCCCTGCTGTTGCCCTTCGCTTCCCTCTGACCGAGCTCTCACTGCTGGAGCCCTTGGCAGTGTGCAACCCACCAGCCCCTAAGCCCTCCCCCAGGACGCCTGGCACCTAAGTGCAAAGGAAAGGCAGGAGAGGAGCTGAGGCCAGGAAGGTGCCAGTGGCGTCTCCCAGCCTCGTGCAGCCTGCTCCTTCCTGGGCAGGAAGTCTAGAAGCCAGGCAGGTCTGGGCAAGGCTCGCCCCAGGCAGAACAGCCTCGCGCAAGGAACTCTGCCAGATCAGGGCTCTCAGCGGAGCTGGAGCTCTGCCATACTGGAGGCGCACTCGGCTCCACCCCAGCAAGGCTTGCAGCAGCACGCGACTGGGCTGTCTCCTCTTCCCCGGAGGAGGCTCCCTTCCACTTGTGCTGTGCACTCGGCTTCCAGGCGGAGCCATACCTCGCCTCCTGCAGGTCTTGGCTCAGGGGTTACTTCCCCTGAGCTGGGGTTGTGGGCGGGAACCCAGACACGCAGGGGCAGGCCCCAACAACCTGCACACAGCTCTGCTGGGGAGAAGAGCATTAGGGAACCTATGTCTTTCAGGCAAATGATGGGAGACCAAAAGTGAGTCGCCAGGCTGCTGGCTGCAGACACCACCCAGGGGGCACTGGGTGCATGGTGCTCTCAATGTGGCGCTGAGTCTGGACAGCCAAGCAACAGCTGAAGGAGCTCTGCAGATGCCCTTCCCTTCCCGCCGACAGAGCTCTCAGTGCTGGAGCCCTTGGAAGTGTGGAACTCAGCGATCCCTAAGCCCTCCCAAACATATGTCTCTGCTGGGGAGGAGAGTGCTAGGGAACCTACCTGTGTGAGGCAGCTTCTGGGCGCCCGCAGAGTCAGCATCTGGGTGTGCGGGGCGGCAGACACCAGTCAGGGGCCCTGGGAGACTGGTACTCTTCGTGCTGCACTAAGTCTGGGCGGCCAAGCAACCGCTGGAGGAGCCCTGCAGTTGCCCTTCCATTCCCTCTGACAGAGCTCTCACTGCTGGAGCCCTTGGCAGTGGGCAACCAACCAGCCCCAAAGCCCTCCCCAAGGACTCTTGGAACCTAAGTACAAAGGAAAGGCAGGAGCAGAGGTGAAGACAGAAAGGCGCGAGTGGCATCTCCCAGGCTCGAGCTGCCTGCTTCGTCCAGGGGAGGGAGCCTAAAAGCAGGGCAAGTCTGGGCAAGGCTCGCGCACATAAGAGCAGCCACGCACCAGGAACCCTGCCAGATCGGGCCTCTAAGCAGAGCTAGAGCTCTGCCGTATTGGAGGCGCACTTGGCTGCGTGCAAGCAGGGCTTTCAGCTTGTCGGGACTGGGCTGCCTCCTCTTCCCCCGTGGAGGCTCGCTTCCCTGCTGGCTGTGCACTCGCCTATCAGGCGGGGGCTCAGGGCTCCTCCAGCAGGTCTTGCCTCAGGGGCTGCTTCCCCTGAGTTGGGGCTGTGGGCAGGAACCCAGACACGCAGGATCAGGCCCCAACCACCTGCACATGTCTCTGCTGGGGAGGAGAGTGCTAGGGAACCTACGTCTGTCATACACTTCCTGGGCACCCAAGGAATCAGCCTCCGTGTGTGCGGGGCTGAAAACCCCAGCCAGGGGCCCTGGGAGCCTGGTGCTCTCGGTGCGGCGCTGATTCTAGGCGGCCTAGAAACCGCTGGAGGAGCCCTGCAGTTGCCCTTCCCTTCCCTCTGACAGAGCTCTCACTGCTGAAGCCCTTGGCAGTGTGCAACCCACCACCCCCTAAGCCCTCCCCAACCACGCCTGGCACCTATGTGCAAAGGCAAGGCAGGATTGGAGCTGAGGCAAGGAAGGCACCAGTGGCGTCTCCCAGGCTCGCTCAGACAGCTCCTTCCTGGGGAGGGAGCCTAAAAGCAAGGCAAGTCTGGGCAAGGCGAGCCCCCGGCCGAGCAGCCTCGCGCCAGAAACTCTGCCAGATCGGGGCTCTGAGCAGAGCTAGAGCTCTGCCGTACTGGAGGCCCACTTAGCTCCGTGCAAGCAGGGCTTTCCTCTTGACTGGGCTCGGCTGCCTCCTCTTCTCCCGAGGAGGCTCGCTACACTGCTGGCTGTGCTCTCACCTATCAGGCGGGCGCGCAGGGCTCCTCCAGCAGGTCTTGCCTCAGGGGCTGCTTCCCCTGAGTTGGGGCTGTGGGCGGGAACCCAGACACGCAGGATCAGGCCCCAACCACCTGCACATGTCTCTGCTGGGGAGGAGAGTGCTAGGGAACCTACGTCTCTCACACACTTTCTAGGCACCCACGGAGTCAGCCTCTGGGAGTGTGGGGGTGCAAAACCCAGCCAGGGGCCCTTGGAACCTGGTGCTCTCCGTGCGGAGCTTTGTCTGGGCGGCCAAGGAACCGCTGAAGGAGCCCTGCTGTTGCCCTTCGCTTCCCTCTGACAGAGCTTTCACTGCTGGAGCCCTTGGCAGTGTGCAACCCACCAGCCCCTAAGCCCTCCTCAAGGACGCTTGGGACCTAAGTGCAAAGGCAAGGCAGGGGTAGAGCTGAAGCCAGGAAGGCGCCAGTGGCGTTTCCGAGCCTCACACAGCCTGCTCCTTCCGGGGAGAGAGCCTTAAAGCAAGGCAAGTCTGCGCAAGGCTCGCCTATGGCAGAGCATCTTGGTGCCAGGAACTCTGCCAGATCGGGCCTCTGAACAGAGCTAGAGATCTGCCGTACTGGAGTCGCACTTAGCTTCGTGGAAGCAGGGATTTCAGCTTGACGGGGACTTGCTGCCTCCTCTTCCCCCGAGGAGGCTCGCTTCCCTGCTGGCTGTGCACTCGCCTATCAGGCGGGGGCGCAGGGCTCCTCCAGCAGGTCTTGCCTCAGGGGCTGCTTCCCCTGAGTTGGGGCTGTGGGCAGGAACCCAGACACGCAGGATCAGGCCCCAAACACCTGCACATGTCTCTGCTGGGGAGGAGAGTGCTAGGGAACCTACGTCTGTCATACACTTTCTGGGCACCCAAGGAATCAGCCTCCGTGTGTGCGGGGCTGAAAACCCCAGCCAGGGGACCTGGGAGCCTGGTGCTCTCCGTGTGGCGCTGAATCTGGGCGGCCAAGCAACCGCTGGAGGAGCCCTGCAGTTGCCCTTCCCTTCCCTCTGACAGAATTCTCACTGCTGGAGCCCTTGGCAGTGTGCAACCCACCAGCCCCTAAGCTCTCCTTAAGGAGGACTGGGACCTAAGTGCAAAGGCAAGGCAGGATTGGAGCTGAGGCAAGAAAGGCGCCAGTGGCGACTCCCAGGCTCCTGCTGCCTGCTCCTTCCTGGAGAGGCAGCCTAAAAGCAAGGCAAGTCTGGGCAAGGCTAGCCCCCGGCAGAGCAGCCTCGCGCCAGGAACTCTGCCAGATCGGGGCTCTGAGCAGAGCTAGAGCTCTGCCGTACTGGAGGCGCACTTAGCTCCGTGCAAGCAGGGCTTTCAACTTGACGGGGCTGGGCTGCCTCCTCTTCCCCCGAGGAGGCTCGCTTCCCTGCTGGCTGTGCACTCGCCTATCAGGCGGGGGCGCAGGGCTCCTCCAGCAGGTCTTGCCTCAGGGGCTGCTTCCCCTGAGTTGGGGCTGTGGGCAGGAACCCAGACACGCAGGATCAGGCCCCAACCACCTGCACATGTCTCTGCTGGGGAGGAGAGTGCTAGGGAACCTACGTCTGTCATACACGTTCTGGGCACCCAAGGAATCAGCCTCCGTGTGTGCGGGGCTGAAAACCCCAGCCAGGGGCCCTGGGAGCCTGGTGCTCTCGGTGTGGCGCTGATTCTAGGCGGCCTAGAAACCGCTGGAGGAGCCCTGCAGTTGCCCTTCCCTTCCCTCTGACAGAGCTCTCACTGCTGAAGCCCTTGGCAGTGTGCAACCCACCACCCCCTAAGCCCTCCCCAACCACGCCTGGCACCTATGTGCAAAGGCAAGGCAGGATTGGAGCTGAGGCAAGGAAGGCACCAGTGGCGTCTCCCAGGCTCGCTCAGACAGCTCCTTCCTGGGGAGGGAGCCTAAAAGCAAGGCAAGTCTGGGCAAGGCGAGCCCCCGGCGAGCAGCCTCGCGCCAGAAACTCTGCCAGATCGGGGCTCTGAGCAGAGCTAGAGCTCTGCCGTACTGGAGGCCCACTTAGCTCCGTGCAAGCAGGGCTTTCCTCTTGACTGGGCTCGGCTGCCTCCTCTTCTCCCGAGGAGGCTCGCTACACTGCTGGCTGTGCTCTCGCCTATCAGGCGGGCGCGCAGGGCTCCTCCAGCAGGTCTTGCCTCAGGGGCTGCTTCCCCTGAGTTGAGGCTGTGGGCGGGAACCCAGACACGCAGGATAAGGCCCCAACCACCTGCACATGTCTCTGCTGGGGAGGAGAGTGCTAGGGAACCTACGTCTCTCACACACTTTCTAGGCACCCACGGAGTCAGCCTCTGGGAGTGTGGGGGATGCAAAACCCAGCCAGGGGCCCTTGGAACCTGGTGCTCTCCGTGCGGAGCTTTGTCTGGGCGGCCAAGGAACCGCTGAAGGAGCCCTGCTGTTGCCCTTCGCTTCCCTCTGACAGAGCTTTCACTGCTGGAGCCCTTGGCAGTGTGCAACCCACCAGCCCCTAAGCCCTCCTCAAGGACGCTTGGGACCTAAGTGCAAAGGCAAGGCAGGGGTAGAGCTGAAGCCAGGAAGGCGCCAGTGGCGTTTCCGAGCCTCACACAGCCTGCTCCTTCCTGGGGAGGGAGCCTTAAAGCAAGGCAAGTCTGCGCAAGGCTCGCCTATGGCAGAGCATCTTGGTGCCAGGAACTCTGCCAGATCGGGCCTCTGAACAGAGCTAGAGATCTGCCGTACTGGAGTCGCACTTAGCTTCGTGGAAGCAGGGATTTCAGCTTGACGGGGACTTGCTGCCTCCTCTTCCCCCGAGGAGGCTCGCTTCCCTGCTGGCTGTGCACTCGCCTATCAGGCGGGGGCGCAGGGCTCCTCCAGCAGGTCTTGCCTCAGGGGCTGCTTCCCCTGAGTTGGGGCTGTGGGCAGGAACCCAGACACGCAGGATCAGGCCCCAAACACCTGCACATGTCTCTGCTGGGGAGGAGAGTGCTATGGGAACCTACGTCTGTCATACACTTTCTGGGCACCCAAGGAATCAGCCTCCGTGTGTGCGGGGCTGAAAACCCCAGCCAGGGACCTGGGAGCCTGGTGCTCTCCGTGTGGCGGCTGAATCTGGGCGGCCAAGCAACCGCTGGAGGAGCCCTGCAGTTGCCCTTCCCTTCCCTCTGACAGAATTCTCACTGCTGGAGCCCTTGGCAGTGTGCAACCCACCAGCCCCTAAGCTCTCCTTAAGGAGGACTGGGACCTAAGTGCAAAGGCAAGGCAGGATTGGAGCTGACAGGCAAGAAAGGCGCCAGTGGCCGACTCCCAGGCTCCTGCTGCCTGCTCCTTCCTGGAGAGGCAGCCTAAAAGCAAGGCAAGTCTGGGCAAGGCTAGCCCCGGCAGAGAAGCCTCGCGCCAGGAACTCTGCCAGATCGGGCGCTCTGAGCAGAGCTAGAGCTCTCCCTACTGGCAGGCGCACTTAGCTCCGTGCAAGCAGGGCTTTCAACTTGACGGGGCTGGGCTGCCTCCTCTTCCCCGAGGAGGCTCGCTTCCCTGCTGCTG
>NW_017191389.1:0-10803 GCF_001704415.2 Capra hircus
CTCTATTGCTTCCTCTCGAGGGAGACGGTATGTCGGGGAACTTCTTGAGTTGCAGCAAGGTGTGAAGGACCCTTTGGAAGTTCCAGTGATTAGCTGCGATTAGCCTCGAGACGCCTCAGCGGAAATGGGCATCATCTCGCCTGGAGGGGAGAACCTCCTGGATTTTCTCGAGTTGCGACAGGTGCTCTCGACTTACGACGGGGACCTCAGGGACCCGCACTTGTGGCCTCAGGAAAGGCCAGTCCCCATGCGAGTTGCTCGGGGGCCTCTCGGCATTCCTCTCCCGTTGATGCCAGGGCTTAAGACCTTGCGTGGAGTCGGTGTCGGAACATGAGGATTCCTCTCCAGTGCTGAGATGGATCTTGGGGTACATCTGGAGTCTCCCAAAGGGAGTCAGTCCTCGTCTCGAGTGGGGGTATGCACGTTCGCTTTCCTCCCGAGCTGTAGCAACTGTGTCACTCTTCCCTTCGCGTGCATCAAGGGATCTGTGGCTTTTCCCACGAGGCTTTCCCACAGGGCTGTCCTTCGTGCCACCGTGGTGTGAGTCGATCCTCGGCTTGAAAGTCGAGGCAGTGCAGGGAAAACAGGTTTCCCTGGAATGGACTGAGACATCTGGGGGACTCAGGGAATGGTGGGTACGACCCTGGAGTTCCTCTCGCCTTTCCTGAGGAGAGCGCCTCCCCTTGAGATGCGACGGGAACGCGGGGAATTCTTTCCTGACCACCCAGGGAAAGGATCCCTCCTCTCGAACTAGGATGCGGAAACGGGGCTCCTCTGGATGTGGGCGGGACTCTCGTGCTTCCTCTCGAGTGGAGACGGGTATGTCGGGGAACTTCTAGAGTTGCAGCAAGGGTGTGATGCACCCTTTGGAAGTTCCAGAGGATACATGGATTAGCCTCGAGACGCTTCAGCGGAAATGGGCCTCATCTCGCCTGGAGGGGAGAACCTCCTGGATTTCTCGAGTTGCGGCAGGTGCTCTCGACTTACTACGGGAACCTCAGGGATCCGCTCTGGTGGCCTCAGGAAGCCCAGTCCCCATGCGAGTTGCTCGGGAGCCTCTCGGGATTCCTCTCCCGTCAATGTCGGTACCTAAGACCTTGTGTGGAGTCGGTGCCGGAACCTGAGAATTCCTCTCCAGTGCTGACATGGACCTTGGGGTACTTATGGGGTCTCCCCAGGGGAGTCAGTCCTCGTCTCGAGTGGGGGCATGCACGTGCGCTTTCCTCCCGAGCTGTAGCAGCAGTGTCACGCTTCCCTTCGCGAGGATCTAGGGATCTGTGGCTTTCTCTCGAGGCTTTCCCACCAGGCTTTCCAACGAGGCTTTCCCACAGGGCTGTCCCACGTGGCACCGTTTAGTGAGTCGATCCTCGGCTTGAAAGTCGAGGTAGGGCAGGGAAAACAGGTTTCCCTGGAATGGACTGAGAATTCTGGGGACTCTGCTGGAGGTCCTCTCGCCTCTCCTGTGGAGAGCGCCTCCTCTTCAGAAGCGACGGGAACGCCGGGAATTCTTGAATGGCCACGCAGGGAAAGGATCCCTCCTCTCGAGCTATGAGGTGGAAACGGGCCTCCTCTGGATGTGGGCGGGACTCTCGTGCTTATTCTCGAGTGGAGACGGCTATGTCGGGTAACTTCTTGAGTTGCAGCAAGGTTGTGAAGGACCGTTTGGAAGTTCCAGAGGTTAGGTGTGATTAGCCTCGAGACGCCTCATGGGAAACGGGCGTCATCTCGCCTGGAGGGGTGAACCTCCTGGATTTTCTCGAGTTGCGGCAGGTGCTCTCGACTTACGACGAGGACCTCAGGGACCCGCTCTGGTGGCCTCAGGAAAGGCCAGTCACCATGCGAGTTCCTCGGGGACCGGTCGGGATTTCTCTCCCGTCGATGCCAGGGCCTAAGACCGTGAGTGGAGTAGGTGCCCCAACCGGAGGATTCCTCACCTATTTGACATGGATCTTGGGGTACTTCTGGAGTCTCCCCAGCGGAGTCTGTCCTCGTATCGAGTGGGGGCATGCACGTGCTCTTTCCTACCGAGCTGTAGCAGCAGTGTCCCGCTTCCCTTCGCGAGGATCACGGGATCTGTGGGTTTCCCTCGAGGCTTTCCCACAGGGCTGTCCCACGTGCCACCGTGGTGTGAGTCTATCCTCGGCTTGAAAGTCGAGGCAGTGCAGGGAAAACAGGTTTCCCTGGAATGGACTGAGACATCTGGGGGACTCTGGAAATGGTGGCCACGACCCTGGAGTTCCTCTCGCCTTTCCTGTGGAGAACGCCTCCTCTTGAGATGCGACGGGAACGCCGGGAATTCTTCCCGAACACGCAGTGAAAGGATCCCTCCTCAAGATCTAGGAGGCGGAAACGGGGCTCCTCTGGATGTGAGCGGGACTCTCGTGCTTCCTCTCAAATGGAGACGGGTATGTCGGGGAACTTATTGAGTTGCAGCAAGGGTGTCAATGACCCTTTGGAAGTTCCAGAAGTTAGGTGTGATTAGCCTCGAGACACCTCAGCAGAAATGGGCCTAATCTCGCCTGGAGGGGAAAACCTCCTGGATTTTCCCGAGTTGTGGTAGGTGCTCTCATCTTACGACGGGGACATCCGGGACCCGCTCTGGTGGCCTCAGGAAAGGCCAGTCCCCATGCGAGTTGCTCGGGGCCTCTCGGGATTCCACTCCCGTAGATGGCGGGGCCTAAGATCTTGTGTGGAGTCAGTGTCGGAACCTGAGCATTCCTCTCCAGTGCTGACATGGATCTTGGGGTACTTCTGGAGTCTCCCCAGGGGAGTCAGTCCTCGTCTCTAGTGGGGGCATGCGCGTGCGCTTTCCTCCCGAGCTTTAGCAGCAGTGTCACGCTTCCCTTGGCGTGGATCAAGGGATCAAGGGCTTTCCCTCGACGCTTTCCCAGGAGGCTTTCCCACGAGGCTTTCCCATAGGGCTGTCTCACGTGCCACCGTGGTGTGAGTCGATCCTCGGCTTGAAAGTCGAGGCAGTGCAGGGAAAACAGGTTTCTCTGGAATGGACTGAGACATCTGGGTGACTCTGGGAATGGTGACACGACCCTGGAGTTCCTCTCGTCTTTCCTGTGGAGAGCGCCTCCTCTTGAGATGCGACTGGATGGCCGGGAATTCTTTCCCGAACACGCAGGGAAAGGATCCCTCCTCTCAAGCTATGAGGCGGAAACGGGGTTCCTCTGGATGTGGGTGGGACTCTTGTGCTTTCTCTCGAGTGGAGACAGGAATGTCGGGGGAACGTTTTGAGTTGCAGCAAGGGTGTGAAGGACCCTTTGGAAGTTCCTGAGGTTAGGTGTGATTACCTCGAGACGCCTTAGAGGAAATGGGCCTCATCTCGCCTTTAGCGGAAAACCTTCTGGATTTTCTCGAGTTGCGGCAGGTGCTCTCGATGTACGACGGCTATTTCAGGGACCCGCTCTGATGGCCTCAGGAAAGGCCAGTCCCCATGCGAGTTGCTCGGGGGCCTCTCGGGATTCCTCTCCCGTCGATGCCGGGGCCTAAGACCTTGTGTGGAGTCGTTGCAGGAAACTGAGGATTCCTCTCCAGTGCTGACATGGATCTTGGCGTCCTTAAAGGCGAGATGAGGCCCATTTGCGCTGAGGCGTCTCGAGGCTAATCACACCTAACCTCTGGAACTTCCAAAGGGTCCTTCACACCCTTGCTGCAACTCAAGAAGTTCTCCGACATACCCGTCTCCACTCGAGAGTATCAACATCTTCCCGCCCACTTTCAGAGGAGCACCGTTTCCACCTCATAGCTCGAGAGGAGGGATCCTTTCCCTGCGTGGTCTGGAAAGCATTCCCGGCGTTCCAGTCGCATCTCAAGAGGAGGCCCTCTCCACTGGAAAGGCGAGAGAAACTCCAGGGTCGTTCCGCCATTCCCAGAGTCCCCCAGATGTCTCTGTCAATTCCAGGGAAACCTGTTTTCCCGGCACTGCCTCGACTTTCAAGCCGAGGATCGACTCACACCACGGTGGCACGTGGGACAGCCCTGAGGAAAATCCTCGTGGGAAAGCCTCGAGGGAAAGCCACAGATCCCTTGATCCACGCGACGGGAAGTGTGACACTACTGCTACAGTTCGTGAGGAAAGCTCACGTGCATGCACCCACACGAGATGAGCACTGACTCCCCAGGGGAGACTCCAGAAATACGCCAAGACCCATGTCAGCACTGGGGAGGAATCCTCAGGTTCCGGCCCCGACTCCACACAAGGTCTTAGGCCCCAACATCGACGGGAGAGGAATCCCGAAAGGCCCCCTTGCAACTCCCATGGGCACTGGCCTTTCCTGAGGCCACCAGAGCGGGTCCCTGAGGTCCCCGTCTTAACTCGAGAGACCCTGCCCAACTCTAGAAAATCCAGGAGGTTCTCCCCTCCAGGCGAGATGAGGCCCATTTCCTCTGAGGCGTCTGGAGGCTCATCACACCTAAACTCTGGAAATTCAAAAGGGTCCTTGCTGCAACTCAAGAAGTTCCCCGACATACCCGTCTCCACTAGAGAGGAAGCACGAGGGTCCCGCCCACATCCAGAGGAACCTCGTTTCCGCCTGGCAGCTTGAGATGAGGGATGCTATCCTGCTTAGTTAGGAAAGATTTTTCGGCGTTCCCGTGGCATCTCAAGAGTAAGGGCTCTCAATAGGAAAGGCGAGAGGAACTCCAGGGTCGTGCCACCATTCCAAGAGTCCCCCAGATGTGTCAGTCCATTTCAGAGGAACCTGTTTTCCCTGCACTGCCTCGACTTTCACGCCTAGTATCGACTCACACCATGGTGGCACGTGGGACAGCCCTGTGGGAAAGCCTCGTGGGAAAGCCTCGAGGGAAAGCCACAGATCCCTTGATCCCCGCGACGGGAAGCGTGACACACCTGCTACACTGTCCCTGAGGTCACGGTCGTATGTTGAGAGCACCTGCCGCAACTCGAGAAAATCCAGGAGGTTCTCTGCTTCAGTCGAGATGAGGCCCATTTTCTCTGCGGCGTCTCGAGAGTAATCACGCCTAAACTCTGGAACTTCCAAAGGGTCCTACACACCCTTGCTACAACTCAAGAAGTTCCCCGACATACCCGTCTCCACTCCAGAGGAAGCAGAGGGTCCGGCCACCTCCAGAGGAGCTCCGTTTCCTCCTCCAAGCTCGAGATGAGGGATACTTCTCTGCTTCCTCGGGAAAGAATTTCCGACGTTTCCGACGCATCTCAAGAGGAGGCGCGCTGCACAGGAAAGGCGAGAGGAACTCATGGGTCGTGCCACCATTCCAAGAGTCCCCCAGATGTCTCAGTCCATTCCAGAGGATCCTGTTTTCCCCTGCACTGCTTCGACTTGCACGGCGCGGAGGATCGCGGTGGCAGAGGCGAGGATCGCGGTGGTACGTGGGAGAGCCCTGTGGGGAAAGCCTCGTCTGAAAAGCCTCGAGGGAAAGCCACAGATCCCTTGATCCACGCGATGGGAAGCGTGACACTGCTGCTACAGCACGGGAGGAAAGCGCACGTGCATGCCCCCACTCGAGACGAGGGACTGACTCCCCTGGGGAGACTCCAGAAGCACCCTCAAGATGCATGTCAGCCCTGGAGAGGAATCTTCAGGTTCCGGCCCCGACTCCACACAAGGTCCTTAGGCCCTGGCATCGACGGGAGAGGGAACAGCGACAGGCCCTCTAGCAACTCGCATGGGGACTGGCCTTTACTGAGGTCACCAGAGCGGGTCCATGAGGTCACCCCCGTCGTAAGTCGAGAGCACCTGCCGCAACTCGGTAAAAATCCAGGAGGTTCTCCCCTCCAGGCGAGATGAGGCCCGTTTCCACTGAGGTGTCTCGAGGCTAATCACACGTGACCTCTGGAACTTCCAAAGAGTCTTTCACAGCCATGCTGCAACTCAAGAAGTTCCCCGACATACACCCGTCTCCACTCAAGAGGAAGCACGAGGGTCCCGGCCACATCCAGAGGAGCTCCGTTTCCGGCTCGTAGCTCGAGAGGACGGATCCTTTCCCTGCTTGGTCCGGAAAGAATTCCCGGCATTCCATCGCATCTCAAGAGGAGGCGCTCTCCAAAGGAAAGGGGAGAGGAACTGCAGGGTCGGTGCCACCATTCCAAGACTCCCCCAGATATCTCAGTCCGTTCCACAGGAACCTGTTTTCCCTGCACTGCCTCGGCTTTCACGCCGTGGATCGACTCACACCACCGGGACACGTGGACAGCGCTGTGGGAAAGCCTCGTGGGAAAGACTCGAGGGAAAGCCACAGATCCCTTCGTCCACGCAAGGGGAAGCGTGACACTGCTGCTACAGCTCGGGAGGAAAGCGCACGTGCATGCCCCCACTCGAGACGAGGACTGACTCCCCTGGGGAGACTCAGGAAGTACCCCAAGATCCATGTCAGCACTGGAGAGGAATCCTCAGGTTCCGGCACCGACTTCACTCAAGGTCTTATGCCGGGTCCAGCCCCGGTGGATCCAGGGAATTCGAAGGGTGGACGGCATTGGGGTGGAAAGACTTGTTTATTTATTAATGTAAGATTAGATTAGGAAACTATAGTATAGTAAGAAGATTAAGTGGAGTAAGAGGGCTGAATAGCTTGGTTTACGCGGACGGCCAATAAAATTCCAGACAAGGAATTTGCACCACCTACGTTGGGCCACCGGCGGCCGCTTGAATATCTAAGGGTGCCTCGCCTTAAGCGCCCTTTCGTGCGGGTCTTAACAGCCAGGGCAAGTAAGTAGACCTGGCGAGCCTCCGCACTCCAGGTGGAGATTCAGCCTGAAGTTAAAGTAAAGAGCAGAGAGAAGGAAAGGTAGAGAAGAAGAAAGAGAGAGAAAGACACGGGGGAGCCAGAGTCCCAAGAAACCAGGCTGAGAGACTAGTTCGAGAGTCTGGTCCGAGAAATTGGCCCCCGGCCCCTGGCCTCCTCCTTTATTGTTCAGAAGGTCTTTTATACTTTTGATAAAACATGGAGATCAATGGATAACACAAAATTATGTAGTGTTCGCAATCCAGATTCTTTCTGTATATCATTTTGTATACAAAAGGTCTCAGGTGATTTACATTATCTTCTGGCCAAGAGGCCTTGTTTAACACTTTTTTGGCTCTCTTCCTTAATGAATGTTAATTTTGTTTTCCCCTGAAGTGTTTTTTCTTTAATCTGCATCTCCTTAAAGCATTAAAGTTACATCTCTATAGAACAACAGGTCGCAGTGGGTTATAACAAAGAAGGTACTTAACTCAAAGTTCTAATGTTGCTAATACCAGGTCTACTACTTGTTTTTCTATATACCAACTATATCTAAAAATAAAGGATATGAAAATTTGGGCAGCAAGCATTGACCCAAAAAATGAAACTTTTAATCAGTCCTATTCTAAAGATTTTGACTCCTCTGAAGCTCCTGCATTCCTAGGATGTTTTAAGCTTCCTGTGCCTCCTGCGGTCAGGAGGCCTCAAACAATCACAAGCGCAGCTGTACGAGTCCTACAGGCAGGCTAGAAAGCCATCAGAGGGTTTTTGGATTGAAACACTCTTTCAAATGCAGAAGACTAATGCCCTGAATTGACTTTTTCCAGAAAAGGTCAGAAGAGTGAAAAAGCAGAGCACAAAAACCGGCAGATTTTTGTTGGGGTACATGCTTAAAAATTTCCAGAGGGGTCCCTGAAGTCTGAGCACGCCTTGCGTATGTCAGCTTCCTTCCTCATAACCTTGTCACGGGCGGGCTTCCTCACACTGGCTCCCGGCAGTCTTAGGCCCCGGCATCGACGGGAGAGGAATCCCGAGAGGCCCCCGAGCAACTCGTAAGGGAATGGCCTTTCCTGAGGCCACCAGAGCGGGTCCCTGAGGTCCTCGTCGTAAGTCGAGAGCACCTGCCGCAACTCGAGAAAATCCAGGAGTTTCTCCCCACCAGGCGAGATGAGGCCCATTTCCGCTGAGGCGTCTCGAGGCTAATCACACCTAACCTCTGGAACTTCCAAAGGGTCCTTCACACCCTTGCTGCAACTCAAGAAGTTCCCCGACATACCCGTCTCCACTCGAGAGGAAGCACGAGAGTCCCGCCCACATCCAGAGGAGCCCCATTTCCGCCTCCTAACTCGAGAGGAGGGATCCTTTCCCTGCATGGTCGGGAAAGAATTCCCGGCGTTCCCGTCGCATCTCAAGTGGAGGCGCTCTCCACAGGAAGGCGAGAGGAACTCCAGGGTCGTGCCACCATTCCCAGAGTCCCCCAGATATCTCAGTCCATTCCAGGGATACCTGTTTTCCTGCACTGCCTCGACTTTCAAGCCGAGGATCGACTCACACCACGGTGGAACGTGGGACAGCCCTGTGGGAAAGCCTCGTGGGAAAGCCTCATGGGAAAGCCTCGAGGGAAAGCCACAGATCCCTTGATCCACGCGAAGGGAAGCGTGACACTGCTGCTGCAGCTCGGGAGGAAAGCACACGTGCATGCCCCCACTCGAGACGAGGACTGACTCCCCTGGGGAGACTCCAGAAGTACCCTAAGATCCATGTCAGCAATGGAGAGGAATCCTCAGGTTCCGGCACCGACTCCACACAAGGTATTAGGCCCCGGCATCGATGGAGAGAAATCCCGAGAGGCCCCGAGCAACTCGCATGGGGACTGGCCTTTCGTGAGGCCACCAGAGCGGGTCCCTGAGGTCCACGTCATAAGTCGAGAGCACCTGCCGCAACTCGAGAAAATCCAGGAGGTTCTCCCCTCCAGACGAGATGAGGCCCATTTCCGCAGAGGCGACTCGAGGCTAATCACACCTAACCTCTGGACCTTCCAAAGGGCCCTTCACACCCTTGCTGCAACTCAAGAAGTTCCCCGACATACCCGTCTCCACTCGAGAGGAAGCACGAGAGTCCCGCCCACATCCAGAGGAGCCCTGTTTCCGCATCCTAGCCCGACAGGAGGGATCCTTTCCCTGCGTGTTCGGAAAAGAATTCCCGGCGTTCCCGTCACATCTCAAGAGGGGGCGCTCTCCACAGGAAAGGCGAGAGGGTCGTGTCACCATTCCTAGAGCCCCCAGATGTCTCAGTCCATTCCAGGGAAGCCTGTTTCCCCGGCACAGCCTCGACTTTCAAACTGAGGATCGACTGACACCACGGTGGCATGTGGGACATCACTGTGGGAAAGCCTCGTGGGAAAGCCTGGTGGAAAGTGTCGTGGGAAAGCGTCGTGGGAAAGCCTCGAGGGAAAGCCACGGATCCTTGATCCTAGCGAAGGGAAGCTCAACACTGCTGCTACAGCTCGGAGGAAAGCGCACGTGCATGCACCGACTCGAGATGAGGACTGACTCCCATGGGCAGACTCCAGAAGTACCCCAAGATACATGTCAGCACTGGGAGGAATCCTCAGGTTTTGGCACAGACTACACACAAGATCTTAGGTCCCCGGCATCGACGGAGAGGAATCCCGAGAGGCCCATGAGCAACTCGCATGGGGACTTCCCTTTCTTGAGGCCACAAGAGCGGGTCCCTGATATTCCCGTCGTAAGTCGAGACAATCTGCTGCAACTCGAGAAAATCCGGGAGGTTTCCCCTCCAGGCGAGATGAGGCCCTTTTCCGCTGAGGCGTCTCGAGGCTAATCACACCTAACCTCTGGAACTTCCAAACGGTTATTCAAACCCGTGCTGCAACTCAAGAAGTTCACCGACATACCCGTCTCCACACGAGAGGAAGCACGAGAGTCCCGCCACATCCAGAGGAGCCCCGTTTCCGCCTCCTAGCCTGAGAGGAGGGATCCTTTCCCTGCGTGGTAGGGAAAGAATTCCCCGGCGTTCCGTCGCATCTCAAGAGGAGGCGCTCTCCTCAGGAAAGGCGAGAGGAACTCCTGGGTCGTGCCACATTCCCAGAGTCCAACAGATGTCTCAGTCCATTGTACGGAAACCTGTTTTCCCTGCACTTGCCTCGACTATCAAGCCGAGGATCGACTCACACCACGGTGGCACGTGGACAGGCCTGTGGGAAAGCCTCGTGGAAAGCCTCAAGGGAAAGCCACAGATCCCTTGATGCACGCGAAGGGAAGAGTGACACTGCTGCTACAGCTCGGGAGGAAAGCGCACGTGCATGCCCACTCGAGACGAGGACTGACTCCCCTGGGGAGACTCCAGAAGTACCCCAAGATCCATGTCAGCACTGGAGAGGAATCCTCAGGTTCCGGCACCGACTCAAAACAAGGTCTTAGGCCCCGGCATCAATGGGAGAGGAATCCCGGGAAGACCCCGAGCAACTAGCTAGGGGATTAGCCTTTCCTGAGGCCACCAGAGCGTGTCCCTGAGGTTCCCCGTCAAAAGTCGAGAGCAGCTGCCTCAACTCGAGAAAATCAAGGAGGTTCTCCCCTCCAGGCGAGATGAGGCCATTTCCGCTGAGGCGTCTCGAGGCTCATCACACCTACCCTCTGGAACTTACAAAGGGTCCTTCAGACCCATGCTGCAACTCAAGAAGTTCCCCTACATACCCGACTGCACTCGAGAGGAAGCAGAGTCCCGCCCACATCCAGAGGAGCCCCGTTTCCGCCTCCTTGCTCGAGAGGAGGATCCTTTCCTGCCTGGTAGGGAAAGAATTCCTGCGTTCCGTCGCATCTCACGAGGAGGCGCTCTCCACAGGAAAAGTCGAGAGGAACTCCAGGGTCGTGCCACCATTCCCAGAGTCCCCCAGATGTCTCAGTCCATTCCAGGCGAACCTGTTTTCCTGCACTGCCTCGACGTTCAAGCCGAGGATCGACTCACACCATTGTGGCACGTGGAGCAGCCCTGTGGGAAAGCCTCGTGGGAAAGCCTCGTTGGAAAAGCCTCGTGGGAGCCTTGGGAAGCAAGGAGGGAAACCACTGGCAC
>NW_017191390.1:0-32234 GCF_001704415.2 Capra hircus
TCCGGGAATTCTTTGCCGCCACGCAGGGAAAGCTCCCTCCTTCGGCTAGGAGGGCGGAAGGCGCTCCTCTGGATAGGGAGGGACTCTCGTGATTCCTCTGCGAGTGGAGACGGGTGTGTCGGGGAACTTCTTGAGTTGCAGCAAGGGTGTGAAGACCCTTTTCTAAGTTTCGATAATTAGTGCTGATTGAGCCTCGAGAGCCTCAGCGAAAATGCGGCTCTCATCTCGCCATTCGACCGGGGAGAAACCTCCTAGGATTTTATCGAGTGCCGGCCGTAGCGTGCGCTTAGAGGGATCAGGCCGCTCTGGTGCCATCAGGAAAGGCAGTCCCCATGCGCGTTCTCTGGGTCCATCTCGGATTCCTCTCCCGTCGATGCCGGGGCCTAAGACTTGTGTGGATTCGCCGTGTCGGAACTTGAGGATTCCTCTCGCAGGTGCTGACAATGGATCTTGCGGTACTTTTCTGGAGTCGCCCAGCGACAGTCAGTCCTCCTCTCGAGTGGCGGCTTGCACTTGCGCTTTCCTCCCGAGCTGTGCAGCTAAGTGTCACGCTTCCCTTCGCCGTGTGATCAAGGATCTGTGCTTTCCCCTCGAGGCTTTCCACGAGGCTTTCTCCAAGAGCTCCGCAGGGCTGTCCCACGTTGCCACCGTGGTGTGAGTCAATTCTCGCTGAAAGTCTAGGCAGTGCAGGGAAACAGGTTCCCTGGAATGGACTGAGACCTGGGGACTTTGGAATGGTGGCACGGTACCGCTGAGTCCTCTTCGCTCTTTCCTCTGAGGCGCGCTCCTTTAACAGATGGCGACGGGAACGCCAGGAATTCTTTCGACCAGCAGGAGAGGATCACCTCTTCGACGCTAGGAGGCTGAAACGGGGCTCCTCTGTGTGGTGGGCGGACTCTCTGCCTTCCTCTCGAGGGTGAGACGGGCTATGTCGGGAGAACTTCTTGAAGTTGCAGGCAAGGGTGTAAGGACCTTTGTAAGTTGCAGAGTTTAGGTGTGATTTACCTCGAAGACGCCTCAGCGGAAATGGGCCTCATCTCGCCTGGAGGGGGGGGGGAGAACTCCTGGATTCTCGAGTTTGCGGCAGTTGCTTCTCAACCTACGACGGGGACCTCAGGGACGCCGCTATCTGGTGCGCCTCAGGAATGGCCAGTCCCATGCGAGTTGCGTCGGGGGGCCTCTCGGAATTCCTCTCCCTCGATGCCGGGGTCCTAAATACCTGTGTGGAATCGGCTGCCGAACACTGGAGGATTTCTTCTCCAGGCTTGACATGGACTTGGGGTATTCTGGAGTCTGCTCCAGAGGGCAGTCAGTCTCATTCTCGAGTGCGGGCTATCCATGCTGCTGCATTCCTCTCGAGCTGTAGCAGTCAGTGTCACGCTTCCTTCTGTGGACTCAAGGGATAGCGTGCTTTCCCTGCGAGCTTCCACGAGGCCTTCCCATGGGCTTTCCAACAGGCTCACCAGTGCCATGTGGTAGAGTCGACACCTCGTGCTTGAAAGTCGAGCAGCTGTCAGTTGAAACAGCGTTCCCTGGAATGGACTGAGAATCTGGATCGGATGGTCATCGACCGATTACTCGCCTTTGAGCCTCCTATTGAGAATGGGGACGGATTTTTCCGCGCGCAGCAATCCGTCACACTGAGCGGGCGGTTCGGAGCGGTCTCGACGCTCTAGTGCACGGTTGTCGAACTTGATGGTGCAGGTGTAAGGACCTCCTTTGGATAGCCGACGATGGCCTTAATGCCGTGAATTCTTTCGACGACGCAGCGAGATCCTCCTCTAGGAGAGGAGCGAAAGTCCTTGATGTGCGGCTTTTCTTCGAGGGAGAGCATAACCGTCTGGAACTTCTTGAGTTGCCCAATGAGATCTTTGAGGTCAGAGGTTGCCTCGACTGATTATCTCGAGGGGCCCAGAAGGAAACCCGCTATTGGCCTGGAGGTCGGATACGTCCAATTTTCCGCAGTGGGCAGTAGTCTGCACTTCGCGGGGACCTCGGGACGCTTGCTCTGCCCTCAGAAGCTCAGTCAAGGAGTTGCTCGACCTGGATCTCCGCTCGATGCCTCCAAAGACTTGGTGTGGAGTCGGTGCTCGGAACCTGAGATTCTCTCTTCAGGGGTGACATGGATCTGGGGTACTTATCTGAGGAGTCTCTCCAGGCGCACTCAGTCCTCTACTGATGGGGGCATGCACGTGCGCTTTCCTCCGAGCTGTAGCAGCCAGTTCACGCTTCCCTTCAGCTGGTTTCAGGGATCTGTGGCTTTCCCCTCGAGGCTTTCCCAGAAGGCTTTCCCAAGGCTTTTCCCACAAGGGCGTGTCTCAAACGTCCACCGTAGTGTGAGAGTTGAATCCTCGGCTGCTAAGTTCAGAGCCAGTGCAGGGAGAAACAGGTATCCTGCGAATGGACTGAGACGATCTGGCGACTCTGGAATGCGATGGCGACGATCCCTGCAGTTCCTCTCGCTTTTCTGTGGAGAGCGCTCCTCGTTGAGATGCTGACGGAACGCGGAATACTCTTTCCCGACCCACGCAGGAAAGGATCCTACATGCAAGCTAGGAGCAGAAACGGGCTCTCGCTGGATGTGGGCGGACTGTCTGTTCCTCTCAATGGCAGACGGGTATGTGTGGGACTTCCTTGAGTTGCAGCTAAGTGATGTGAAGGAGCCTTTGGTAAGTTTCCGGAGGTTTTAGTGTGATTAGCCTCTTTTGATTGACGCTCAGGGAAATGTGCCCTCATCTCTCCTGGAGGGAGGTAGAACCTCCTGATTTTCTCCGACGTGGCAGGCGTGCTCTGCGACTTAACGGGGGACCTCAGGACCCGCTCTGGTGGCCTCAAGGAAAGACAGTGCCCCCATTGCGAAGTTGCTGGCTTTCGGGATTTCCATCTCTGCGTCGATGCTGGCGTCCTAAGACCTTGTGTAGAGTCGGTGCTGGAACCTGAGTGATTTCTCTCTAGTGCGTGACATGATCTTTGGGCGTACTTCTGGAGTCTCCCCAGGGGAGGTCAGTCCTTCAGTCTCGAGTGAGGCATGCCATGTGCGCTTTCCTCCCGAGCTGTAGCGCAGTTGTACACGCTTGCCCTCGCGTGGATTCAAGGGATCTGGGACTTTCGCCTCGCTCGAGGCTTTCCCCAGGTTCGCAAGGGCTGCCCACGTCCACGCTGGTGTGAGTCGATCCTCGCTTGTAAATCAGGCAGAGCAGGGAAACCAGGTTCCTGGCAATGCGACTGAGACATCTGCGGGTTGATCCTTGGGAAATGGGTGGCACGACCCTGGAGTCCTCTCGCCTTTCCTGTGGGATGAGAGCTTCCCTCCCCATCTTAGAGATGCGACAGGAACGCCGGGATTCTTTCGACCCACGCAGGGAAAGGATCCTCCTCTCGAGCTCGGAGGCCGGAAACGGGCGGCTCCTTCTGATGTGAGCTGACTCTCGTGCTTCTCTCGAAGTGGAGACGGCTGATTCGGGGAACTTCGTTGAGTTGCAGGCAAGGGTGTGCAAGACCGCTTTTGAAGTCCATGAGGTTAGGTGTGATTAGCTCCTCGAGATGCCATCAGCGGAAAACGGCCTCATCTCGTCCTGACGGGGAGAACCTCCTGGATATTGCTCGAGTTGATGCAAAGTGCTCTCACTTAGCGACGGGACCTCAGGACCCGTCTGGTGCCTCAGGAAAGGCCAGTCCCCAGCTCGAGTTGCTCGGGACCTCAGTCTCGGGATTCATCTCCCAGTCTATGCCGGGCCTAAGATCTTGTGTGCGAGTCGGCAGCGATACGCTGAGATCCTACTCCGTGCTTGAAATGGCATTCTTCGGTATTTCTGCAGTCTCCCCAGCGCGGAGGTCAGTCCTCGGTCTCGAGGCGGGGGCCGTGCACGTGCCCTTTCCTCGAGTCTGAAGCAGCATGTCAGGCTTCCCTTCGCGTGGATCAAGGGAATCTGTGGCTTTCCCATCGAGGCTTCAACCACGAGGCTTTCTACGCAACGGTCTTTCCCCGCCAGGTTCCCATTCACGTGTCCATGCGCCGTGGTGTGAGTCGATTCCTCGGCTTGAAAGTCAGGCAGTGCAGGAAAGCAAGGTTCTGGAATGGAACTGAGACATTCTTGGGGGGACTCTGACATGGTGGCCACCGACCCTGCGATGTTCCTCTCGCTTTCCTGTGGAGAGCGCCTCCTCTTGAGATGTGACGGGAACGCCGGGAATTCTTTCCGCACACGCAGGAAAGGATCCCTCCTCTCAGGTAGGAGGCAGAAAACGGGGCTCCTCCTGGATGTTGGGGGGACTCCTCGTGCTTTCCCTCAGTGGAAGACGGGTATGTCGGGAAACTTCTTGAGTTGCAGCAAGGGTGTGAAGGACCCTTTGGAAGTTCACGAGTGTTAGGATGTGATTAGCCTCGGAGACGCCTCAGCGGAAATGCCTCATCTCGCCTGCGGAGGGGAGAACTCCTGGTTTTTTCTCAGACGTTGCGGCAGGATGCTCTCCAACTTACGACGGGGCACCTCAGGCGACCCGCTCTAGGTGCGCTCAGGAAAAGGCCGAGTCCCATTGCCGAGTTGTCGGGGCCTCTTCGGTGATTCCTTTACCGTCGATGTGCGGCCTAAGATCTTGTGTGGAGTCAGCGTGCCGAGAACCTGAGGATTCCTCTCCAGTGCTGAACATGGATCTTGGGGTACGTTCTGGAGTCTCCCCAGGGGAGTCAGTTCCCTCTCGCGATGGGGGCATGCACGTGCGCCTTTCCCACGAAGCGTGTAGCCAGGCAGCTGTCACGCTTCCCTTCAGCGTGGATAAGGGATCTAGGCTTTCCCTCGGAGGCTTTCCCACGAGGCTTTACGCCACGTGGTTCCACAAGGCTGTCCACGTACCAACCGTGTGTGGTCATTCGATCCTTCGGTTTGAAAGTCGAGGCAGTCAGGGAAAAACGGTTTCGCCTGGAATGGACTTGAGAACATCTGCGGGACTCTGGGAATGTTGGCACGACCCTGTGAGTCCCTCTGCCTTTCAGGTGAGAGCGCCTCCTCTGAGATTGCATACGGGAACACCGGGAATAACTCTTCCCAGACCACTGCAGGGAAAGGATTCCCACCTTCTCGAGCTAGGAGCGTAACGGGGCTCTCGTGGATGTGGCGGGACCTCGTGCTTTCCTCGGGTGGAGACCGGTATACCGGAATCTTCTGGCGTTGGCAGCGAATGGTTGAAGTACCCTTTGAAGTTCGCAGAGGTAGGTGTGATTAGGCCTGAGACGCCTTCAAGCGAGAAATGGCGCCTGCATACTCGCCTGGAGGCGGAGAACTCCTGGATATTTCTCGAGTGTGTGGCAGGTGCTCTCGACTACGACGGGAATCTCAGGGGACCCCTCTGGTGGGCCTCAGGAAAGGCCTCAGTCCATGCAAGCGTTCCTCGGGCGGGCCTCTCGGGATTCCTCTCCCGTCGATGCCGGGACTAAGACCTTGTGTTGGCAGTCGGTGCCGAACCTGGGATTTCCTCTCCCAGTGACTGACATGGATCTTGGGTTAACTTCTGGAGTCTCCCCAGGCGGAGTCAGTTCCATCGTCTCGATGGGGGGCATGCAGTGTGCTTCGACTTCGCATGTCAGTTCATTCGTGGATCAGGTCGCTTCCTCGAGTTCACGCTTTCCACGAGCTTCCAGATGCTTTGTCCACAGGCTCATGCCATCTAGCGCCTGGTGATCCAGCAGTGCAGGGAGCATCCTGAGGACTGGAATCGTGGGACTCTGGAATCTGCGCTCGGCTTCCACGACTTCCCATGAGGCTTTCCCTCCGAGACTTTCCCATCGAGACGCTCTCTGACATCCACGGACGTTCCAGAAATTCAGTTCCCCGACCACCTGAGAAAGGTGATCGTCCTCTCGGCTGACAGTACGGGCTCCTGGGCAGGGCAGGGACTCAAGGTTTCTCGTGTGAGAGGGCTGAGACGCTGGAACTTCTTGAGGATATGTGGCAGACTGGATGTATCTCGTCAATCCCTTTCCCTAAGTTCCGAGAGCGTCACGTCCATTGATAGCCTTGACGGACACCTCAGCGGAATTCTCCCATCTCAGCCGGAAAGTCCTCCTCGCATTGAGCTCGACGTGCGGAACGGTGGCTCCTCTGGATTAGGGCGGGCGACTTCAGGTACCGTCTCGAGTGGGACGGACTCGGAAGGCACAGTCCTGAGTTGGCAGCAATGGGTGGGACCCTTTGGGATCAGTTCCAGAGTGGCTAGTGTGATCATGCCGCTAACGCTGAGGTTGCTGCTCCAGGCGAATGATTGGGGTACTTCTAGCTCCCCGCGTGGAGCAACCTCCTCGCATTTCCAAGATGGGATGGATGCAGTGGCGCTTCTCGACTCCACGACGCTGCAGCGGCACGCTGCCGCTCCCTGTGGTCTCCAGGTACTAGGCTAGTCCCTCGAGGCTCTGCCCGTCGGTTTTCCTCGTGCCCGCGAGCGGGCTTCCTAGCCACGGCTTGGTGTGAGTCGGTGCCTCGGCAGAAAGTCAGCCGAGTGAGAAATCGGTTTTCTCCTGAGTGACTGAGACATCATGGGAGTCTGAATGGGCGACCTCTGGAGTCCTCTCGCCTTTCCAGGGAGAGTCAGTCCTCATCTAGATGGAGGCGCCGCGAATTCTTCGACACGCAGATAGCACTTCCTCTCGCAAGCTAGTAGCCAGACATGCACGGCTTCTCTAGTGATGGCGGCAGATCTGTTGGCTTCCTCTCGAGAGGCTATTCGCTGGGCAATTTGTGGCCAAAGGTGTAGCACCTTTGGTTAGTTGATGGATTAGCCTCGATACGCAGTAAATAGTCCTCATTGGAGGGAGAGCCTATTCGTTGAGGTCAAAGCAGTTTGCTCCTGAATGAACTGAGCACTGGGGGACTCAATGCGAGTAGCAGCCCGCCAATGCTGGAGCGTCCATGCGATTGCTCGGCCTTCGTTCCCCTGTGAGGCGACTAAGATCGCGTGGATCGTCTCGACTCTTGAGATCCAAGTCGGTGACTCGGAATCTTGCGGTACTCTGATCTCACCCAGGGACAATCTCACGGGGCTGATGCACGCGCCTCCTCCTCGAGCTAGTAGCCAGCAGTGTACGGACTCCTTCCTGGATCAAGTGCCGGATCTGTGCTTCCTCTCGAGGCTTCCCGGACGAGGTTCCCATTCGAGGAATTTCCATTAGGGCTAGCTCACGGCCACGTTCTGAAGCTCCGTTCTCGGTAATTAGTCGACGGCAGCTGGAATACAGCCTCAGATGCGACCTCATCATTGGGACATCTCAGCGGATGGGGACAGGAGCTTCCTTTCTCGGAGGCCAGGCTCTCGCTAGACTGCATCCCTCTTAGATGGACCCGACGCGCGGAATTGCCTATTCCAAGCCAGCCCAGGCAAAGATCGCTCGGCCTCTCCAGCTAGGAAGCGGAGGGAACGGCTCCTATTGGGGCGATGCCTCTGCATTCCCTGAGTGGAGCGCCATGTCACGACTTCTTCAGTTGCGGCAAGGGCTGTGAGCCGGAAATCCCATATTTGTTCCTGCCCATCTGCCTTGAGACCTTTACAGCGCTAATGCGCTCATCCCCCGTGGAGTACGCCAGGGAAGACCCGTGGGCACGTGCGAATTACCTGCGAGTGTGAGCCAAGGCATCTCCTTGACCGACGACGAAGCATGACACTGTCAGGGACCCTACTGGGAGTCACTCTGGTGGCCTTCAGGAAAGGCCAGTCCCCATGCGAGTTTGCTCGGGGGCCTTGGGATTCCTGCCTGTACATGCCGGGCCTAAGGAATCTTGGTGGAGCGGTCGCCGAAGACCTGAGGATTTCCTGTCCAGTTGCTGACATGGCATCTCGGGTACTTCTGGAGTTCCCGCTTAGGGGAGTCAGGTCCTCGTCTCGAGTGGGGGCATGCCACGTGCGCTTTCCTCCCAGAGCTGAGGCCGCAGAGTCTCGTTCCCGTCTGCGTGATCAAGGCAATGCTGTGGCTTCCTCGCTCCCCACGAGGCTTTCCCACAAGGCTTTCCCACGAGCGCTTTTCCAAGGGCGCGCGCAGTGCCAACGTGGTGGTTGAGTCGCATCTCGAAGCTTGATGAAAGTCGAGGGCACGTGACAGCGGAATAAGAGTTTCCCATGGAATGTGACTGAGATCATCGGGGGACTCCGGGATTGGTGCACGACCCTGGAGTCTCGTCGCCATTCTGTGGAGAGCGCTCTCCTTCTTGAGATGATCGGAACACGCCGGGATATTCTTCTGCACACGCAGGGAAAGGATCCCTCCTCTCTAAGCTAGGAGGCGGAAACGGGGCTCCTCTGGATGTGAGTGGGAAACTCTCGTGCTTCCTCTCGCGGTGGAGACGGTATGTCGGGACTTCTTGAGGTTAGCAGCAAGGCTGTGAAGGAACCCTTTGGAAGTTCCAAGGGTTTAGGTGTGATTAGCCTGCAGAGCGACCTCAGCGGAAATGGCCTCATCTCGCTTGGAGGGTAGAACCTCCTGGATTTTCTCGAGTTGCGGGCAGTAGCCTCTCACTTTACGATGCGGGACCTCAAGGGACCGCTCTGGTGCGGCCTCACCGAAAGCCAGTTCCCATTGCGATTGCTGTGGGGCCTCTCGGGATTCCTCTCCTGAGTGCGGATGCCTAAACCTTGTGTTGGAGCTGCAGGTGTAACCTTGAGATTTCCTCTCCAGTTAACATGGACTGTTGGGTTATTTCTGGAGTCTCCCTAGGCGGAGTCAGTCCCTGTCTCGAGTGGGGGCTATGGCACGGCGCTTTCGCTCCGAGCTGTAGCAGCAGTGTCACGCTTTTCTCGGACCTAGATCAGTGGCTCTGGCTCACGATTTTCCCATCAGACGGGTCAGCGACTTCCACAGGCTTCCTACGCTTCACGGCTTTCCGCACAGGGCTGTCCACGTGCCACCGTGTGTGTGAGTCGACTCCTTGCGCTGAAAAGTGAGCAGTGCAGCGGGAAAACAGGTCTGTCCTGGAATGGACGGAGACAATCTGGGGGTCTTGGGAATTGGGGGTACCACCTGGAGTCTCTGCCTTTCCTGTGGAGAGCGCCTCCTCTTGAGATGTGACGGAACCGCCGGGAATTCTTTCTACACGACACGCAGGGAATAGGATCGCCTCCTCTCGAGCTAGAGGTAGAAACGGGGCCTCCTCTGCGCATGTGGGCGGACTCTCGTGCTTCCTCTCGGAGTGGAGAAACGGGTATGTCGGGGAACTTTCTTGAGTTGCAAGCAAAGGGTGTGGAAGGCATCCTTTGGAACTTCCAGAGTTAGGTGTGATTAGCCTCGAGACGCTGCACGGAAATGGGCCTCATCTCGGCCTGGAAGGGAGAACCTCCTGTATTTTCTCGAGTTTCGCAGGTCGCTCTCGACTTAGAACGGGGTCCTCAGGCGACCCGCCTCTGGTGGCCCTCAGGAAAGGCCAGTCCATGCGAGTTGCTCGGGGCTTTCGGATTCCGTCTTTCTGCCGATCGATGCAGGCCTACAGACTTTGTGGTCGGCATGAACAGGCCTGACCTGAGTATTCCTCTCCAGTGCAATGACATGGATCTTGGGTATTCTGGAGTCTCCCCGAGGGACGTCAGTCCTCGTCTCGAGAGGGGCATGCACTGTGCGCTTTCTCCCGCGCTGTAGCCGAGGCAGCTGTCAGCTTCCCTTCGGCGTGATCAAGCGGCATCCTAGTGGCTTTCCACTAGGTCAGAGGCTTCCCACGAGTTTCCCACGCAGGCTTTCCCACAGGGCTGTCCAACGTGCCACGCGGTGTGATATCGATCCTCAGCTTGAAAGATCGCAGGCAGTGCAGAGGAAAACAGGTTTCCCTGGAATGAACTGAAGTACATCTGCGGCGACTCTGGGAATCTGTGGCACGCCCTGCCAGCTACTCTCTCGCCCTTTCGCTGTTGAGAGCGCGCTCCTATTAGCTTGCAAGCGGGGAACGCTGGAATTCTTTCCCGGACCTCAGGGCAAAGGATCCGCTCTCGAGCTAGTGAGGCGGAAACGGGGCTCCTCTGGATCGTGGGCGGGACGTCTCAGTGCTTCCCTTCTCGGTGGAGACGCGTTATGTCGTGAACTCTTGCAGTTGCAGGCAGGGTGTGAAGGACCCTTTGGAACATTCAGAGGTTTAGTGTGCATTATTGCCTCGAGACGCCTCAGCGAAAGGGCCTCAATTCGCCTGGGGGAACCTCCTGCGATTTTCTCGAGTTGCTGCAGGTGCTCTCGACTGGTCAGACCGCGTGCCTAGGGGCACCCACATCACGTTGCTGAGGACCTCTCGTCTTCAATCGTGCGCCGACTAGTGCTGTCGTGCTGATGAGGATTCCTCTCATGTAAGGCCACTGTCTCTTCTGGACTCTCAGAGTCAGTCCGCCTGATGCATGTTGCCTTCTCAGGGTGTGCGCAGGTCAACTCTCCGGTGGAGATCTGTGCTTTCGAGGTTTCCCAGCTCCCCGGCAGGCTTTCGAGGCTCCCACGAGGCTTCCAACGGACACCTGTGCTGCGAGTGCAGTCGCACGGAAATCGGGCGTGCAGGGAAACATTCCTCTGCATGCTGACATGGCGCGACTCTGATGGGACGAACTGGAGTTCCTCCCCTAGGAGATCGCCTCCTCGTCTCGAGTGCGGGGCATGCACATGCGGATCTTTCTCCGCTAGCACGCAGTGAGCGCATCCTCTTCGAGTGATCAGGCATGATGGCTCGAAAGGCTCCACGGCTTTTCCTCTGAGGTGTGTGGCACACACGTCGGATGTCCTCGACGGCACTAGTGTGTCGGATTCGCTTAAAGTTATAGGCGTAGTGCATGGCCGTTGTTATTCCACTGTGCAAATGCAGACTGACTGACGATCTGGGCCACTCTCGCCTGGCAATGGCGGAACCTCCTGGATTTCTCTGCGTTCAGCCTGGTAGACGCCCTCCGCTCTTAACTTGTGACCTCGAGACCGGCCGATCATGTTGCCCAACAATGGAAAGGATCCCCCTGCCGAGTTACGCGAACGGGGCACTTGTCCCTCCAGAATGCGAGCGGAGCTTCGTCGGCACCATTCCCAGATCCCTCAGAGTCAGGATCAGGGCAACATGTTGGTCCTGGGAACTTCTTGAGTTCCAAGCTCCAGGTGGAACCTTCTGACATTCCACGGTTTAGGGGATGCCGCTGGACGCCCACTGGGAAACTCTGTGGCAAGCCATCGTTGAAGCCTGGAGGCCGAAAGCACGTCCTGGATTTCACGAGTAAGGACAGGTGCTCTGCGCACTGCGAGGACCATCCCTGGCGGCGGCCGTCCTCTGGTGGCCTCAGGAAAGCCAGTCCCACTGCGAGTTGCCTCGGGCCGGCCTCTCGGGTCTTGGGATTCCTCTCCGTCGATGCTGGGGCCTAAGATCATTGTTGTGTGAGTCGGTTGCCGAACGTGAGGACTTTTGCTCATCAGCTGTCTGACATGGATCTTGGGTACTTCTGGAGTCTCCCCAGGCGGAGTCAGTCCTCGTCCGAGTGGGGGCAAGCACTGCGCATTTCCTCCCAGAGCTGTGCCGCTAGTCACCTTCATAGCTGGCAGGTCTTGATCAGATGGGCTTATTCCCTTAACCCGAGCGCTTTCCGCAGCGAGGCTTTTCCATAGGCTGTTCCACGTTGCCACGTGGTGTGAGTCGCATGCTCGCTTGAAATTCGAGTCAAACAGTGCAGGAGAAAACAGTTTCCCTGGAATGGACTGCAGACATCTGGGACTCTAGGAAGTGCTGGTCACTGAACCTCTGGGAGTTCCCTCGTCCTTTCCTGTTCGAAAGCGCCTCCTCTTGAGCTTGCGACCGGAACGCGCGGGAATTCTTTCACTCGAACACGCAGGCGGAAAGGATCGCCTCCTGCTCGGAGCTAGGTAGGCGGGAGAACGGGCTCCTCTGGATTGTGGCCGGGACTCTCGAGCTTCCTCTCGAGTGAGACGGGTATGTCGGGGAACTTCTTGAGTTGCAGCAAGGGTGTGAAGGACCCTTTGGAAGTTCCAGAGTGTTAGGTTGATTAGCCTGGAGACGCCTCAGCGAAATGGGCCCTCATCTCCGCCTGGAGGGGAGAACCTCCTGGATTTTCTCGAGTTGCGGCAGGATGCTCTCGACTTACGACGGGGACCTCAGGGACCCGCTTGGTGGCCTCAGGAAAGGCCCAGTCCCCATGCGAGTTGCTCCGGGGGCCTCTCCGGATTCCTCTCCCGTCGATGCCGGGGTCCTAAAACCTTGTGTGGATCAGGTGCCGAACCTGAGGATTCCTCTCCAGTGCTGACATGGATCTTGGGTACTTCTGGAGTCTCCCCAGGGCAGTCAGTCCTCGTCTCGAGTGGGGGCATGCACGTGCGCTTTTCCTCCGAGCTGTAGCAGCAGTGTCACGCTTCCCTTCGCGTGGATCAAGGGATCTGTGGCTTTCCCTCGAGGCTTTCCCACGAGGCTTTCCCCAGGCTTTCCCCAGGGCTGTCCCACGTGCCACCGTGGTGTGAGTCGATCCTCGGCTTGAAAGTCAAGGCAGTGCAGGGAAAACAGGTTTCCCTGGAATGGACTGAGACATCTGGGGGACTCTGGGAATGGTGGCACGACCCTGGAGTTTCCTCTCGCCTTTCCTGTGGAGAGCGCCTCCTCTTGAGATGCGACGGGAACGCCGGGAATTCTTTCCCGACCACGCAGGGAAAGGATCCCTCCTCTCGAGCTAGGAGGCAGGAAACGGGGGCTCCTCTGGATGTGGGCGGGACTCTCGTGCTTCCTCTCGAGTGGAGACGGGTATGTCGGGGAAACTTCTTGAGTTGCAGCAAGGGTGTGAAGGACCCTTTGGAAGTTCCAGAGTTTAGGTGTGATTAGCCTCGAGACGCCTCAGCGGAAATGGGCCTCATCTCGCCTGGAGGGGAGAACCTCCTGGATTTTCTCGAGTTGCGGCAGGTGCTCTCGACTTACGACGGGGACCTCAGGGACCCGCTCTGGTGCGCCTCAGGAAAGGCCAGTCCCCATGCGAGTTGCTCAGGGGGCCTCTCGGGATTCCTCTCCCGTCGATGCCGGTGCTAAGACCTTGTGTGATAGTCGGTGCCGGAACCTGAGGATTCCTCTCCAGTGCTGACATGGATCTTGGGGTACTTCTGGAGTCTCCCCAGGGGAGTCAGTCCTCGTCTCGAGTGGGGGCATGCACTGTGCCTTTCCTCCCGAGCTGTAGCAGCAGTGTCACGCTTCCCTTCGCGTGGATCAAGGGATCTGTGGCTTTCCCTCAGGCTTTCCCACGAGGCTTTCCCACGAGGCTTCCACAGGGCTGTCCCACGTGCCACCTGTGGTGTGAGTCGATCCTCGGCTTGAAAGTCGAGGCAGTGCAGGGAAAACAGGTTTCCCTGGAATGGACTGAGACATCTGGGGGACTCTGGGAATGGTGGCACGACCCTGGAGTTCCTCTCGCCTTTCCTGTGGAGAGCGCCTCCTCTTGAGATGCGACGGGAACGCCGGGAATTCTTTCCGACCACGCAGGGAAAGCGATCCCTCCTCTCGAGCTAAGGAGGCGGAAACGGTGGCTCCTCTGGATGTGGGCGGGACTCTCGTGACTTCCTCTCGAGTGGAGACGGGTATGTCGGGGAACTTCTTGAGTTGCAGCAAGGGTGTGAAGGACCCTTTTTGGAAGTTCCAGAGGTTAGGTGTGATTAGCCTCGAGATGCCTCAGCGGAAAATCGGGCCTCATCTCGCCTGACGGGGAGAACCTCCTGGATTTTCTCGAGTTGTGGCAGGTGCTCTCGAACTTACGACGGGGACCTCAGGGACCCGCTCTGGTGGCCTCAGGAAAGGCCAGTCCCCATGCGAGTTGCTCGGGGCTCATCTCGGGATTCATCTCCCGTCGATGCCGGGGCCTAAGATCTTGTGTGGAGTCGCTGTCCGGAACCTGAGGATTCCTCTCCGGTGCTGAAATGGATCTTCGGATATTTCTGGAGTCTCCCCAGGGGAGTCAGTCCTCGTCTCGAGTGGGGGCATTGCACAGTGCGCTTTCCTCCCGAGCTGTAGCAGCAGTGTCACGCTTCCCTTCGCTTGGATCAAGGGATCTGTGGCTTTCCCTCGAGGCTTTCCCACGAGGCTTTCCCGCAAGGCTTTCCCGCAGGGCTGTCCCACGTGCCACCGTGGTGTGAGTCGATCCTCGGCTTGAAAGTCGAGGCAGTGCAGGAAAACAGGTATTCCCTGGAATGGACTGAGACATCTGGGGGACTCTGGGAATGGTGGCACGACCCTGGAGTTCCTCTCGCCTTTCCTGTGGAGAGCGCCTCCTCTTGAGATGCGACGGGAACGCCGGGAATTCTTTCCCGACCACGCAGGGAAAGGATCCCTCCTCTCAAGCTAGGAAGCAGGAAACGGGGCTCCTCTGGATGTGGGGGGACTCTCGTGCTTCCTCTCGAGTGGAGACGGGTATGTCGGGGAACTTCTTGAGTTGCAGCAAGGGTGTGAAGGACCCTTTGGTAAGTTGCAGAGTTTAGGTGTGATTAGCCTCGAGACGCCTCAGCGGAAATGGGCCTCATCTCGGCCTGGAGGGGAGAACCTCCTGGATTTTCTCGAGTTGCGGCAGGTGCTCTCGACTTACGACGGGGACCTCAGGGACCCGCTCTGGTGGCCTCAGGAAAGGCCAGTCCCCATGCGAGTTGCTCGGGGCCTCTCGGATTCCTCTCCCGTCGATGCCGGGGCCTAAGACCTTGTGTGGAGTCAGGTGCCGGAACCTGAGGATTCCTCTCCAGTGCTGACATGGATCTTGGGGTACTTCTGGAGTCTCCCCAGGGGAGTCAGTCCTCGTCTCGAGTGGGGGCATGCACCGTGCGCTTTCCTCCCGAGCTGTAGCAGCAGTGTCACGCTTCCCTTCGCGTGGATCAAGGGATCTGTAGGCTTTCCCTCGAGGCTTTCCCCCACGAGGCTTTCCCACAGGGCTGTCCCACGTGTCACTGTGGTGTGAGTCGATCCTCGGCTTGAAAGTCGAGGCAGTGCAGGGAAAACAGGTTTCCCTGGAATGAACTGAGACATCTGGGAGACTCTGGGAATGGTGGCACGACCCTGGAGTTCCTCTCGCCTTTCCTGTGGAGAGCGCCTCTTCTTGAGATGCGACAGGAACGCCGGGAATTCTTTCCCGAACACGCAGGGAAAGGATCCCTCCTCTCGAGCTAGGAGGCAGAAACGGGACTTCTCTGGATGAGGGCGGGACTCTCGTGTTTCCCTCTCGAGTGGAGACGGGTATGTCGGGGAACTTCTTGAGTTGCAGCAAGGGTGTGAAGGACCCTTTGTAAGTTCCAGAGGTTAGGTGTGATTAGCCTCGAGACGCCTCAGCGGAAATAGGCCTCATCTCGCCTGTAGCGGAGAACCTCCTGGATTTTCTCGAGTTGCGGCAGGTGCTCTCAACTTACGACGGGGACCTCAGGAACCCGCTCTGGTGGCCTCAGGAAAGGCCAGTCCCCATGCGAGTTGCTCGGGGGCCTCTCGGGATTCCTCTCCCGTCGATGCCGGGGCCTAAGACCTTGTGTGGAATCGCTGCCGGAAACCTGAGGATTCCTCTCCAGTGCTGACATGGATTTGGGGTACTTTTGGAGTCTCCAGAGGGGAGTCAGTCCTCGTCTCGAATTGGGGCATTCACGTGCGATTTCCTCTCGAGCTGTAGCAGCAGTGTCACGCTTCTCTTCCCGTGGATCAAGGGATCTGTGGCTTTCCCTCGAGGCTTGCCACGAGGCTTTCCCACAGGGTTGTCCCACAAGCCACCGTGGTGTGAGTCGATCCTCGGCTTGAAAGTCGTGGCAGTTCAGGGAAAACAGGTTTCCCTGGAATGGACTGAGACATCTGGGGGACTCTGGGAATGGTGGCACGACCCTGGATTACCTCTCGCCCTTCCTGTGGAGAGCCCCTCCTATTGAGATGCGACGGGAACGCCGGGAATTCTTTCCCGACCACGCAGGGAAAGGATCCCAGCTCACGAGCTAGGAGGCGGAAACGGGGCTCCTCTGGATGAGGGAGGGACTCTCCTGCATTCCTCTCGAGTGCAGACGGGTATGTCGGGGAACTTCTTGAGTTGCAGCAAGGGTGTGAAGGATCCTTTGGAAGTTCCAGAGGTTAGGTGTGATTATCCTCGAGACGCCTCAGCGGACATCGGCCTCATCTCGCCTGGAGGAGAGAACCTCCTGGATTTTCTCGAGTTGCGGCAGGTGCTCTCGACTTACGACGGGGACCTCAGGGACCCGATCTGGTGGCCTCAGGAAAGGCCAATCCCCATTCGAGTTTCTCGGGGGCCACTCGTGATTCCGCTCCCGTCGATGCCGGGGCCTAAGACCTTGTGTGGAGTCGGTGCCGGAACCTGAGGATTCCTCTCCAGTGATGACATGGATCTTGGGGTACTTCTGGAGTTTCCCCAGGGGAGTCAGTCCTCGTCTCAAATGGAGGCATGCACGTGGGCTTTTCTCCCGAGCTGGAGCAGCAGGGTCATGCTTCCCTTCGCGTGGATCAAGGGATCTGTGGCTTTCCCTCGAGGCTTTCCCACGAGGCTTTCCCACTAGGCTTTCCCACAAGGCTGTCCCACGTGCCACCGTGGTGTGTGTCGATGTCGATCCTCGGTTTGAAAGTCGAGGCAGTGCAGGGAAAAAAGTTTTCCCTGGAATGGACTGAGACATCTTGGGGACTCTGGGAATGGTGGCACGACCCTGGAGTTCCCCTCGCCTTTCCTGTGGAGAGTGCCTCCTCTTGAGATGCGACGGGAACTCCGGGAATTCTTTCCCGACCACGCAGGGAAAGGATCCCTCCTCTCGAGCTAGGAGGCGGAAACGGGGCTCCTCTGGATGTGGGCGGGACTCTCGTGCTTTCTCTTGAGTGGAGACGGGTATGTCGGCGAACTTCTTGAGTTGCAGATATGGTGTGAAGTACCCTTTGGAAGTTCCAGAGGTTAGGTGTGATTAGCCTGGAGACGCCTCAGCGGAAATGGGCCTCATCTCGCCTGGAGGGGAGAACGTCCTGGATTTTCTCGAGTTGTGGCAGGTGCTCTCGACTTTCGACGGGGACCTCAGGGACCCACTCTGGTGGCCTCAGGAAAGGCCAGTCCCCATGCGAGTTCCTCGGGGGCCTCTCGGGATTCCTCTCCCGTCGAAGCCTGGGCCTAAGACCTTGTGTGGAGTCGGTGCCGGAACCTGAGGATTCCTCTCCAGTGCTGACATGGATCTTGGGGTACTTCTGGAGTCTCCCCAGGGGAGTCAGTCATCGTCTCGAGAGGGGGCATGCACGTGTGCTTTCCTCCCGAGCTGTAGCAGCACTGTCACGCTTCCCTTCGCGTGGATCAAGGGATCTGTGGCTTTCCCTCGAGGCTTTCCCTCGAGGCTTTCCCACGAAGCTTTCCCACGATGCTTTCCCACAGGGCTGTCCCACGTGCCACCGTGGTGTTAGTCGATCCTCGGCTTGAACGTCCAGGCAGTGCAGGGAAGACAGGTTTCCCTGGAAAGGACTGAGACATCTGGGGAACTCTGGGAATGGTGGCACGACCCTTGATTCCCTCTCGGCTTTCATGTGGAGATCGCCTCCTCTTGAGATGCCACGGGAACGCCAGGAATTATTTCCCGACCCTGCAGGGAAAGGATCCCTCCTCTCGAGCTAGGAGGCGGTAACGGGGCTCCTCAGGATGTGGGCGGGACGCTCGTGCTTCCTCTCGTGTGGAGACGGGTATGACCGGGAACTTCTTGAGTTGCAGGAAGGGTGTAACGGACCCTTTGTAAGTTCCAGAGGTTAGTTGTGATTAGCCTTGAGACACCTCAGCGGAAATGTGCCTCATCTCGCCTGGAAGGTAGAACCTCCTGGATTTTCTCGACGTGCGGCTGGTGCTCTCGACTTACGACGGGGACCTCAGGGACCCGCTCTGGTGGCCTCAGGAAAGGCCAGTCCCCTTGCAAGTTGCACGGGGGGCTCTTGGGATGCATCTCCCGTAGATGCTGGGGCCTAAGACCTTGTGAGGAGTCAGTGCCGGAACCTGAGGATTCCTCTCCAGTGCTGACATGGATCTTGGGGTACTTCTGGAGTCTCCCCAGGGGAGTCCGTCCTCGTCTCGAGTGGGATCATGCACGTGCGCTTTCCTCCCGAGCTGCAGCAGTGTCACGCTTCCCTTCGCGTGGTTCAAGGTATCTGTGGCTTTCCCTCGAGGCTTTCCCACGAGGTTTTCCCACGAGGCTTTCCCACAGGGCTCTCCCACATGCCACCGAGATGTGAGTCGATCCTCGGCTAGAAAGTCGAGGCAGTGCAGGGAAATCAGGTTTCCCTGGAATGGACTGAGACATCTGGGGGACTCTGGGAATGGTGGCACGACCCTGGAGTTCCTCTCGCCTTTCCTGTGGAGAGCGCCTCGTCTTGAGATGCGACGGGAACGCCGGGAATTCTTTCCCGACCACGCAGGATAAGGATCCCTCCTCTCGAGCTAGGAGGCAGAAACGGGGCTCCTCTGGATGTGGGCAGAACTCTCGTGCTTCCTCTCGAGTGGAGACGGGTATGTCGGGGAACTTCTTGAGTGGCAGCAAGGGTGTGAAGGACCGTTTGCACGTTCCAAAGGTTAGGTGGGATTAGCCTCGATACGCCTCAGTGGAAATGGGCCTCATCTCGCCTGGAGGGGAGAAGCTCCTGGATTTTCTCGAGTTGCAGCAGGTGCTCTCGACTTACGACGGGGACCTCAGGGACCCGCTATGGTGGCCTCAGGAAAGGCAGGTCCCCATGCGAGTTGCTCGGGGGCCTCTCGGGATTCCCCTCACGTCGATGCCGGGGACTAAGATCTTGTGTGGAGTCGGTGCCGGAACCTTAGGATTCCCCTCCAGTGGTGACATGGATCTTGGGGTACTTCTGGAGTCTCCCCAGGGGAGTCAGTCCTCGTCTCGAGTGGGGTCATGCACGTGCGCTTTCCTCCCGAGCTGTAGTAGCAGCAGTGTCACACTTCCCTTCGCGTGGATCAAGGGATCTGTGGCTTTCCCTCGAGGCTTTCCCACGAGGCTTTCCCACGAGGCTTTCCCACAGGGCTGTCCCACGTGCCACCGTGATGTGAGTCGATCCTCGGCTTGAAAGTCGAGGCAGTGCTGGGAAAACAGGTTTCCCCGGAATGGACTGAGACATCTGGGGGACTCTGGGAATGGTGGCACGACCCTGGAGTTCCTCTCGCCTTTCCTGTGGAGAGCGCCTCCTCTTGAGATGCGACGGGAACGCCGGGAATTCTTTCCCGACCACGCAGGGAAAGGATCACTCCTCTCCAGCTAGGAGGCGGAAACGGGGCTCCTCTGGATTTGGTGGGGACTCTCTTGCTTCCTCTCGAGTGGAGACGGGTATGTCAGGGAACTTCTTGAGTTTCTGCAAGGGTGTGAATTACCCTTTGGAAGTTCCAGATGTTAGGTGTGATTAGCCTCGAGAAGCCTCTGGGAAATGGGCCTCATCTCGCCTGGAGGGGAGTACCTCCTGAATTTTCTCGAGTTGTGGCAGGTGCTCTCAAATTACGACGTGGAACACAGAGACCCGACTGGTGGCCTCAAGAAAGGCCAGTCCCCATGCGAGTTGCTCGGGGGCCTCTTGTGATTCCCCTCCCGTTAATGCCAGGACCTAAGATCTTGGGTGGAGTTGGTGCCGGAACCTGAGGTTTCCTATCCAGTGCTGACATGGATCTTGGTGTACTTCTGGAGTGTCCCTAGGGGAGTCAGTCCTCGTCTCGAGTGGGGGCATGCACGTGCGCTTTCGTCCCGAGATGGGGCAGCAGTGTCATGTTCCCGTCGTGTGGATCAAGGAATCAGTGGCTTTTCCTCGAAGCTTTTCCACAAGGCTTTCCCACGAGGCTTTTCCATAGGGCTGTCCCAAGTGCCAACGTGGTGTGAGTCGATCCTCGGCTTGAAAGTCGAGGCAGTGAAGGGAATACAGGTTTCCCTGGAATGTACTGAGACATCGGGGGACTCTCGGATTGGTGGCACGACCCTGGAGTTCCTCTCGCCTTTCCTGTGGAGAGGGCCTCCTCTTGAGATGCTATGGGAACACCGGGAATTCTTTCCCGACTACGCAGGGAAAGGATCCCTCCTCTCGAGCTAGGAGGCGGAAACGGGGCTCATCTGGATGTGGGAGGAACTCTCGTGCTTCCTCTCCAGTGGAGACGGATATGTGGGGGAACCTCTTGAGTTACAGCAAGGGTGTTAAGGAACCTTTGGTAGTTCCAGTGGTTAGGTGTGATTAGCCTCGAGACGCCTCAGCGGAAATGGGCCTCATCTCGCTTGGAGGGTAGAACCTCCTGGATTTTCTCGACTTGGGGCAGTTGCTCTCGACTTACGATGGGGACCTCAGGGACCGCTCTGGTGGCCTCAGGAAAGGCCAGTCCCCATGCGAGTTGCTCGGGGGCCTCTCGGGATTCCTCTCCCGTTGATGCTGGGGCCTAAAACCTTGTGTGGAGTCAGTGCTGTAACCTGAGCATTCCTCTCCAGTGCTAACATGGATCTTGGGGTACTTCTGGAGTCTGCCCAGGGGAGTCAGTCCTCGTCTCGAGTGGGGGCATGCACACGCGCTTTCCTCCCGAGCTGTAGCAGCAGTGTCGTGCTTCCCTTCGCGTGGATCAAGGGGTCAGGGACTTTCCAAGGAGGCTTTCCTACGAGGCTTTCCCACGTGGCTTTCCCACAGGGCTGTCCCACGTGCCACCGTGGTGTGAGTCGATCCTTGGCTTGAAAGTCGAGGCAGTGCAGGGAAAACAGGTTTCCCTGGAATGGACGGAGACATCTGGTTGTCTTTGGGAATGGTGGCACGACCCTGGAGTTCCTCTCGCCTTTCCTGTGGAGAGCGCCTCCTCTTGAGATGTGACGGCAACGCCGGGAATTCTTTCCCGACCACGCAGGGAAATGATCCCTCCTCTCGAGCTAGGAGGTGAAAACGGGGCTCCTCTGGATGTGGCCGGGACTCTCGTGCTTCCTCTCGAGTGGAGACGGGTATGTCGGGGAACTTCTTGAGTTGCAGCAAGGGTGTGAAGGATCCTTTGGAAGTTCCAGATGTTAGATGTGATTAGCCTCGAGACGCCTCAGCGGAAATGGGCCTCAACTCGCCTGGAGGGGAGAACCTCCTGTATTATCTCGAGTTTCCGCAGGTGCTCTCGACTTACGATGGGGACCTCAGGGACACGCTCTGGTGGCCTCAGGAAAGGCCAGTGCCCATGCGAGTTGCTCGGGGGCTTTTCGGGATTCCTCTCTCGTCGATGCTGGGTCCTAAGACCTTGTGTGGAGTCGGTGCTGGAACCTGAGTATTCCTCTTGAGTGCTGACATGGATCTTGGGGTACTTCTGGAGTCTCCCCAGGGGAGTCAGTCCTCGTCTCGAGTGGAGGCATTCACGTGCGCATTCCTCCCGAGCTGTAGCAGCAGTGTCACACTTCCCTTCGCGTGGATCAAGGGATCAGGGACTTTCCCTCGAGGCTTTCCCACGAGGCTTTCCCACGAGGATTTCCCACAGGGCTGGCCCACGTGCCACCGTGGTGTGAGTAGATCCTCGGCTTGAAAGTCGAGGCAGTGCAGGGAAAACAGGTTTCCCTGGAACGGACTGAGACATCTGGTTGTCTCTGGGAATGGTGGCACGACCCTGGAGTTCCTCTCGCCTTTCCTGTGGAGAGCGCCTCCTCTTGAGATGCGACAGGAACGCCGGGAATTCTTTCCCGACCACGCAGGGAAAGGATCCCTCCTCTCGAGCTCGGAGGTGGAAATGGGGCTCCTCTGGATGTGGCCGGGACTCTCGTGCTTCCTCTCAAGTGGAGACGGGTATGTCGGGGAACTTCTTGAGTTGCAGCAAGGGTGTGAAGGACCCTTTGGAAGTTCCAGAGGTTAGGTGTGATTATCCTCGAGACGCCTCAGCGGAAAAGGGCCTCATCTCGCCTGGAGGGGAGAACCTCCTGGATATTCTCGAGTTGCAGCAGGTGCTCTCGACTTACGACGGGGACCTCAGGGACCCGGTCTGGTGGCCTCAGGAAAGGCCAGTCCCCATGCGAGTTGCTCGGGGACCTCACGGGATTCCTCTCCCGTCTATGCCGGGGCCTAAGATCTTGTGTGGAGTCGGTGCCGGAACCTGAGCATTCCTCTCCAGTGCTGACATGGATCTTCGGGTACTTCTGCAGTCTCCCCAGTGGAGTCAGTTCTCGTCTCGAGCGGGGGCGTGCACGTGCCCTTTCCTCCCGATCTGAAGCAGCAGTGTCGCGCTTCCCTTCGCGTGGATCAAGGGATCTGTGGCTTTCCCTCGAGGCTTTACCACGAGGCTTTCCTACGAGGCTTTCCCACGAGGCTTTCCCACAGGGCTGTTCCACGTGCCACCGTGGTGTGAGTCGATCCTCGGCTTGAAAGTCGAGGCAGTGCAGGGAAAGCAGGTTTCCCTGGAATGGACTGAGACATCTGGGGGACTCTGGGAATGTGGCACGACCCTGGAGTTCCTCTCGCCTTTCCTGTGGAGAGCGCCTCCTCTTGAGATGCGACGGGAACGCCGGGAATTCTTTCCCGAACACGCAGGGAAAGGATCCCTCCTCCCAGGCTAGGAGGCAGAAACGGGGCTCCTCTGGATGTGGGCGGGACTCTCGTGCTTCCTCTCAAGTGGAGACGGGTATGTCGGGGAACTTCTTGAGTTGCAGCAAGGGTGTGAAGGACCCTTTGGAAGTTCCCGATGTTAGAATTGATTAGCCTCGAGACGCCTCAGCGGAAATGGTCCTCATCTCGCCTGGAGCGAGAATCTCCTGTATTTACTAGAGTTGCGGCAGGTGCTCTCAACTTACGACGGGGACCTCAGGGACACGCTCTAGTGGCCTCAGAAAAGGCCTGTCCCCATGCGAGTTGCTCGGAGGCCTCTCGGGATTCCTCTCCCGTCGATGCCCGGGCCTAAGATCTTGTGTGGAGTCGGTGCCGGAACCTGAGGATTCCTCTCCAGTGCTGACATGGATCTTGGGGTACTTCTGGAGTCTCCCCAGGGGAGTCAGTCCTCGTCTCGAGTGGGGGCATGCACGTGCGCTTTCCTCCCGAGCTGTAGCAGCAGTGTCACGCTTCCCTTCGCGTGGATCAAGGGATCTATGGCTTTCCAAGGAGGCTTTCCCACGAGGTTTTCCCACGAGGCTTTCCCACAGGGTTGTCCTACGTGCCACCGTGGTGTGAGTCGATCCTCGGCTTGAAAGTCGAGGCAGTGCAGGGAAAACAGGTTTCCCTGGAATGGACTGAGACATCTGGGGGAATCTGGGAATGGTGGCACGACCCTGGAGTTCCTCTCGCCTTTCCTGTGGAGAGCGCCTCCTCTTGAGATGCGACGGGAACTCCGGGAATTCCTTCCCGACCACGCAGGGAAACGATACCTCCTCCCGAGCTAGGAAACGGAAACGGGGCTCCTCTGGATGTGGGCGGGATTATCGTGCTTCCTCTCGAGTGGAGACGGGTATGTTGGGGATCTTCTTGAGTTGCAGCAAGTGTGTGAAGGACCTTTGGAATTTCCAGATATTAGGTGTGATTAGCCTCGAGACGCCTCAGCAGAAATGGGCCTCATCTCGCTTGGAGGGGAGAACCTCCTGGATTTTCTCGACTTGGGGCAGTTGCTCTCGACTTACGATGGGGACATCAGGGACCCGCTCTGGTGGACTCAGGAAAGGCCAGCCTCATGCGAGTTGCTCGGGGGCCTCTCGGGATTCCTCTCCCGTCGATGCTGGGGCCTTAAACCTTGTGTGGAGTCAGTGCTGTAACCTGAGCATTCCTTTCCAGTGCTAACATGGATCTTGGGGTACTTCTGGAGTCTCCCCAGGGGAGTCAGTCCTCGTCTCGAGTGGGGGCATGCACGTGCGCTTTCCTCTCGAGCTGTAGCAGCAGTGTCGTGCTTCCCTTCGCGTGGATCAAGGGATCAGGGACTTTCCAAGGAGGCTTTCCCACGAGGCTTTCCCACGAGGCTTTACCACAGGGCTGTTCCACGTGCCACCGTGGTGTGAGTCGATCCTCGTCTTGAAAGTCGAGGCAGTGCTGGGAAAACAGGTTTTCCTGGAATGGACTGAGACATCTGGGGGACTCTGGGAATGGTGGCACGACCCTGGAGTTCCTCTCGTCTTTCCTGTGGAGAGCGAGTCCTCTTGAGATGCGACGGAAATGCCGGGAATTTTTTCCCGACCACGCAGGGAAAGGATCCCTCCTCTTGAGCTATGAGACGGAAACGGGGCTCTTCTGGATGTGGCCGGGACTCTCGTGCTTCCTCTCAAGTGGAGACGGGTATGTCAGGGAACTTCTTGAGTTGCAGCAAGGGTGTGAAGAACCCTTTGGAAGTTCCAGATGTTAGAATTGATTAGCCTCGAGACGCCTCAGCGGAAATGGGCCTCATCTGGCCTGGAGGGGAGAACCTCCTGTATTTTCTCGAGTTGCGGCAGGTGCTCTCAACTTACGACGGGGACCTCAGGGACCCGCTCTAGTGGCCTCAGGAAAGGCCAGTCCCCATGTGAGTTGCTCAGGGGCCTCTGGGAATTCCTCTCCCGTCGATGCTGGGGCCTAAGATCTTTTGTGGAGTCGGTGCCGGAACCTGAGGATTCCTCTCCAGTGCTGACATGGACCTTGGGGTACTTCTGGAGTCTCCCCAGGGGAAGTCAGTCCTCGTCTCGAGTGGGGGCATGCACGTGCGCTTTCCTCCCGAGCTGTAGCAGCAGTGTCACGCTTCCCTTCGCGTGGATCAAGGGATCTGTGGCTTTCCCTCGAGGCTTTCCCACGAGGCTTTCCCACAGGGCTGTCCCACGTACCACCGTGGTGTGATTCGATCCTCGGCTTGAAAGTCGAGGCAGTGCAGGGAAAACAGGTTTCCCTGGAATGGACTGAGACATCTGCGGGACTCTGGGAATGGTGGCACGACCCTTGAGTCCCTCTCGCCTTTCAGGTGTAGAGCGCCTCCTCTTGAGATGCAACGGGAACGCCGGGAATTCTTTCCCGACCCTGCAGGGAAAGGATCCCACCTCTCGAGCTAGGAGGCGGTAACGGGGCTCCTCTGGATGTGGGCGGGACGCTCGTGCTTCCTCTCGTGTGGAGACAGGTATACCGGGAACTTCTTGCGTTGCAGGAAGGGTGTGAAGGACCCTTTGGAAGTTCCAGAGGGTAGGTGTGATTAGGCTCGAGACGCCTCAGCAGAAAGGAGCCTCAACTCGCCTGGAGGGGAGAACCTCCTGGATTTTCTCGAGTTGCTGCAGGTGCTCTCGACATACGACGGGTATCTCAGGGACCCGCTCTGGTGGCCTCAGGAAAGGCCAGTCCACATGCACGTTGCTCGGGGGCCTCTCGGGATTCCTCTCCCATCGATGCCGGGACCTAAGACCTTGTGTGGAGTCGGTGCCTGAACCTGAGGATTCCTCTCCAGTGCTGACATGGATCTTGGGTTACTTCTGGAGTCTCCCCAGGGGAGTCAGTCCTCGTCTCGTGTGGGGGCATGCAGTTGCGCTTTCCTTCAGAGCTGTAGCAGCAGTGTCACGCTTCCCTTCGCGTGGATCAAGGAATCTGTGGCTTTCCCTCGAGGCTTTCCCACGAGGCTTTCCCACAGGGCTGACCCACGTGTCACCGTCGTGTGAGTCGATCCTCGGCTTGAAAGTCGAGGCAGTGCAGGGAAAACAGGTTTCCCTGGAATGGACTGAGACATCTGGGGGACTCTGGGAATGGTGGCACGACACTGGAGTTCCTCTCGCCTTTCCTGTGGAGATCGCCTCCTCTTGAGATGCGAGGGGAATGCCGGGAATTCTTTCCCGACCACGCAGTGAAAGGATCCCTCCTCTCGAGCCATGAGGCTGAAACGAGGCTCCTCTGGATGTGGTGGGACTCTCGTGCTTCCTCTCGACTGGAGACAGGTATGTCGGGGAACTTCTTTAGTTGCAGCTAGGGTTTGAAGGCCCGTTTGTTAGTTCCAGACGCTTGTTGATAAGCCTCGAGACGCCTCATCGGATATGGGCCACATCTCGCCTGGAGGGGAGAACCTCCTGGATTTTCTCGAGTTGCAGCAGGAGCTCTCGACTTACGACTTGGACCTCAGAGACCCGCTCTGTTGGCCTCATGAAAGGCCAGTCCCCATGCAAGTTGCTCGGGGCACTCTCCACAGGAACGCGAGAGGAAGTCCAGTGTCGTGCCACCATTCCCAGAGTCCCACAGATGTCTCAGTCCATTCCAGGGAAACCTGTTTTCCTTGCACTGCCTTGACTTTCAAGCCTAGGATCGACTCACACCACGGTGGCACGTGGGACAGCCCACTGGGAAAGCCTCGTGGGAAAGCCTCGTGGGAAAGCCTCGAGGGAAAGCCACAGATTCCTTGATCCACGTGAAGGGAAGCATGACACTGCTAGGGACCCACTCCCCTGGGGAGTCACTCTGGTGGCCTCAGGAAAGGCCAGTCCCCATGCGAGTTGCTCGGGGGCCTCTCGGGATTCCTCTCTCGTCGATGCCGGGGCCTAAGATCTTGTTTGGAGTCGGTGCCGGAACCTGAGGATTTCTGTCCAGTGCTGACATGGATCTTGGGGTACTTCTGGAGTCTCCCCAGGGGAGTCAGTCCTCGTCCCGAGTGGGGGCATGCACGTGCGCTTTCCTCCAGAGCTGTAGCAGCAGAGTCTCGCTTCCCTTCGCGTGGATCAAGGGATCTGTGGCTTTCCCTCGAGACTTTACCACGAGGCTTTCCCACGGGGCTTTCCCATAGGGCTGTCCCACGTGCCACCGTGGTGTGAGTCGATGCTCGGCTTGAAATTCGAGGCAGTGCAGGGAAAACACATTTCCCTGGAATGGACTGAGACATCTGTGGGACTCAGGTAATGGTGTCACGACCCTGGAGTTCCCCTCGTCTTTCCTGTCGAAAGCGCCTCCTCTTGAGATGCGACCGGAACGCCGGGAATTCTTTCCCGAACACGCAGGGAAAGGATCCCTCCTCTCGAGCTAGGAGGCGGGCACGGGGCTCCTCTGGATGTGGCCGGGACTCTCGAGCTTCCTCTCGAGTGGAGACGGGTATGTCGGGGAACTTTTTTAGTTGCAGTAAGGATGTGAAGGACCCTTTGTAAGTTCCAGAGTTTAGGTGTGATTGGCCTCGAAACGCCTCAGTGGAAATGGGCCTCATCTCGCCTGGAAGGGAGAACGTCCAGGATTTTCTCGAGTTGCGATAGGTGCTCTCGACTTACGACGGGGACCTCAGGTACCTGCTCTGGTGGCCTTTGGAAAGTCCAATCCCTATGCGAGTTGCTCGGGGCCTCTCGGGATTCCTCTCCCGTCGATGCCGGGGCCTACGATCTCGTGTGGAGTGGGTGCCGGAACCTGAGGATTCCTCTCCAGTGCTGACATGGATGTTGGGGTACTTCTGGAGTCTCCCCAGGGGAGTCAGTCCTCGTCTCGAGTAGGGGGCATGCACGTGCGATTTCCTCCCGAGCTGTAGCAGCATTGTCGCGCTTCCCTTCGGGTGGATCAAGGGTTATGTGGCTTTCCCTTGAGGCTTTCACACGAGGCTTTCCCACGAGGCTTTCCCACAGGGCTGTCCCACGTGCCATCGCGGTGTGAGTCAATCCTCGGCTTGAAAGTCGAGGCAGTGCAGGGAAACAGGTTTCCCTGGAATGGCCTGAGACATCTGGGGGACTCTGGGAATGGTGGCAAGACCCTGGAGTTCCTCTCGCCATTCCTGTGGTTGCGCCTCCTCTTGAGATGCGAGGGGAACGCCGGGAATTCTTTCCGGATAACGCAGGGAAAGGATCCTTCCTCTCGAGCTATGAGGCTGAAACGGGCTCCTCTGGATGTGGGCAAGAATCTCGTGCTTCCTCTCGAGTGGAGAGGGGTATTTCGGGGAACTTCTTGAGTTACAGCTAGGGTTTGAAGGCCCGTTTGTTAGTTCCAGACCCTTGTTGATTAGCCTCAAGATGCCTCATCGGATATGGGCCACATCTCGCCTGGAGGGGAGAACCTCCTGGATTTTCTCGAGTTGCAGCAGCTCTCGACGTTACGACTTGGACCTCAGAGACCCGCTCTGGTGGCCTCATGAAAGGCCAGTCCCCATGTAAGTTGCTCGGGGGCTTCTCGGGATTCCTCTCCCGTCGATGCCGGGGCCTAAGACTTTGTGTGGAATCGGTGCCGGAACCTGAGGATTCCTCTCCAGTGCTGCAATGGATCTTGGGGTATTTCTGCAGTCTCCCCAGGGGAGTCAGTCCTCGTCTCGAGTGGGGGCATGCACGTGTGCTTTCCTCCCCAGCTGTAGCAGCACTGTCATGCTTCCCTTCTCGTGGATCAAGGGATCTGTGGCTTTCCCTCGAGGCTTTCCCACGAGGCTTTCCCACGAGGCTTTCCCAGTGGGCTGTCCCACGTGCCACCGTGGTGTGAGTCGACCTTCGGCTTGAAAGTCGAGGAAGTGCAAGGAAAACAGGTTTCCCTGGAATGGACTGAGACATCTGGGGGACTCTGGGACTGGTGTCACGACACTGGAGTTCCTCTCGTGTTTCCTGTGGAGAGTGCCTCCTCTTGAGACGCGACGGGAACGCCGGGAATTCTTTCCCGACCGCGCAGGGAAAGGATCCCTCCTCTTGACCAAGGAGGCGGAAACGGGCCTCCTCTGGATGTGGGCAGAACTCTCGTGCTTCCTCTCGAGTGGAGACGGGTATATCGGGGAACTTCTTGAGTTGCAGCAAGGGTGTGAAGGACCGTTTGGAAGCTCCAGAGGTTAGGTGTGATTAGCCTCGAGACGCCTCAGCAGAAATGGGCCTCATCTCGCCTGGAGGGGAGAACCTTCTGAATTTTCTCGAGTTGCGGCAGGTGCTCTCGACTTAGGACGGGGACCTCAGGGACCAACTCTGGTGGCCTCAGGAAAGGCCAGTCCCCATGCGAGTTGCTCGGGGGCCTCTCGGGATTCCTCTCTCGTCGATGCCGGGGCCTAAGATCTTGTGTGGAGTCGGTGCCGGAACCTGAGGATTCCTCTCCAGTGCTGACATGGATCTTGGGGTACTTCTGGAGTCTCCCCAGGGGATTCAGTCCTCCTCTCGAGTGGGGGCATGCACGTGCGCTTTCCTCCCAAGCTGTAGCAGCAGTGTCACGCTTCCCTTCGCGTGGATCAAGGGATCTGGGGCTTACCCTCAAGGCTTTCACATGAGGCTTTCCCACAGGGCTGTCCCACCTGCCACCGTGGTGTGAGGCGATCCTCGGCTTGAAAATCGAGGCAGTGTAGGGAAAACAGGCTTCCATGGAATGGACTGAGACATCTGGGGGACTCTAGGATTGGTGCCACGACCCTGGAGATCCTCTCTCCTTTCCTGTGGAGGGCGCCTCCTCTTGAGATACGACGGGAACGCCGGGAATTCTTTCTCGAGCACACAGGGAAAGGATCCCTCCTCTCGAGCTAGGAGGCGGAAACGGGGCTCCTCTGGATGTGGCCGGGACTCTCGTGCTTCCTCTCGAGTGGAGACGGGTATGTCGGGGAACTTCTTAAGTTGCAGCAAGGGTGTGAAGGACCCTTTGAAAGTTCCAGAATTTAGGTGTGATTAGCCTCGAGACGCCTCAGCGGAAAAGGGCCTCATCTCGCCTGGAGGGAAGAAACGCCTGGATTTTCTCGAGTTGTGGCAGCTGCTCTCGTCTTAAGGCGGGGCCTCAGGAACCCGCTCTGGTGGCCTCAGGAAAGGCCAGTCCCCATGCGAGTTGCTCGGGAGCCTCTCGGGATTCCTCTCCCGTCGATGCCGTGGCCTAAGGTCTTGTTTGGAGTCGGTGCCGGAACCTGAGGATTCCTCTCCAGTGCTGACATGGATCTTGGGGTAGTTCCTGGAGTCTCCCCAGTGGAGTCAGTCCTCGTCTCGAGTGGGGCATGCACGTGCGCTTTCCTCCCCAGCTGTACGCAGCAGTGTCACGCTTCCCTTCGCGTGGATCAAGGGATCTGTGGCTTTCCCTCGAGGCTTTCCCACGATGCTTTCCCACGAGGCTTTCCCACAAGGCTGTCCCACGTGCCACCGTGGTGTGAGTCGATCCTCGGCTTGAAAGTCGAGGCAGTGCAGGGAAAACAGGTTTCCCTGGAATGGACTGAGACATCTGGGGGACTCTGGGAATGGTGGCACGACCCTGGAGTTCCTCTCGCCTTTCCTGTGGAGAGCGCCTCCTCTTGAGATGCGACGGAACGCCGGGAATTCTTTCCCGACCACGCAGGGAAAGGATCCCTCCTCTCGAGCTAGGAGGCGGAAACGGGGCTCCTCTGGATGTGGGCGGGACTCTCGTGCTTCCTCTCGAGTGGAGACGGTATGTCGGGGAACTTCTTGAGTTGCAGCAAGGGTGTGAAGGACCCTTTGGAAGTTCCAGAGTTAGGTGTGATTAGCCTCGAGACGCCTCAGGGAAATGGGCCTCATCTCGCCTGGAGGGGAGAACCTCCTGGATTTTCTCGAGTTGCTGGCAGGTGCTCTCGACTTACGACGGGGACCTCAGGACCCGCTCTGGTGGCCTCAGGAAAGGCCAGTCCCCATGCGAGTTGCTCGGGGGCCTCTCGGGATTCCTCTCCCGTCGATGCCGGGGCCTAAGACCTTGTGTGGAGTCGGTGCCGGAACCTGAGGATTCCTCTCCAGTGCTGACATGGATCTTGGGGTACTTGCTGGAGTCTCCCCAGGGGAGTCAGTCCTCGTCTCGAGTGGGGGCATGCACGTGCGCTTTCCTCCCGAGCTGTAGCAGCAGTGTCACTGCTTCCCTTCGCGTGGATCAAGGGATCTGTGGCTTTCCCTCGAGGCTTTCCCACGAGGCTTTCCCACGAGGCTTTCCCACAGGGCTGTCCCACGTGCCACCGTGGTGTGAGTCGATCCTCGGCTTGAAAGTCGAGGCAGTGCAGGGAAAACAGGTTTCCCTGGAATGGACTGAGACATCTGGGGGACTCTGGGAATGGTGGCACGACCCTGGAGTTCCTCTCGCCTTTCCTGTGGAGAGCGCCTCCTCTTGAGATGCGACGGGAACGCCGGGAATTCTTTCCCGACCACGCAGGGAAAGGATCCCTCCTCTCGAGCTAGGAGGCGGAAACGGGGCTCCTCTGGATGTGGGCGGGACTCTCGTGCTTCCTCTCGAGTGGAGACGGGTATGTCGGGGAACTTCTTGAGTTGCAGCAAGGGTGTGAAGGACCCTTTGGAAGTTCCAGAGGTTAGGTGTGATTAGCCTCGAGACGCCTCAGCGGAAATGGGCCTCATCTCGCCTGGAAGGGAGAACCTCCTGGATTTTCTCGAGTTGCGGCAGGTGCTCTCGACTTACGACGGGGACCTCAGGGACCCGCTCTGGTGGCCTCAGGAAAGGCCAGTCCCCATGCGAGTTGCTCGGGGCCTCTCGGGATTCCTCTCCCGTCGATGCCGGGGCCTAAGACCTTGTGTGGAGTCGGTGCCGGAACCTGAGGATTCCTCTCCAGTGCTGACATGGATCTTGGGGTACTTCTGGAGTCTCCCCAGGGAGTCAGTCCTCGTCTCGAGTGGGGGCATGCACGTGCGCTTTCCTCCCGAGCTGTAGCAGCAGTGTCACGCTTCCCTTCGCGTGGATCAAGGGAATCTGTGGCTTTCCCTCGAGGCTTTCCCACGAGGCTTTCCCACGAGGCTTTCCCACAGGGCTGTCCCACGTGCCACCGTGGTGTGAGTCGATCCTCGGCTTGAAAGTCGAGGCAGTGCAGGGAAAACAGGTTTCCCTGGAATGGACTGAGACATCTGGGGGACTCTGGGAATGGTGGCACGACCCTGGAGTTCCTCTCGCCTTTCCTGTGGAGAGCGCCTCCTCTTGAGATGCGACGGGAACGCCGGGAATTCTTTCCCGACCACGCAGGGAAAGGATCCCTCCTCTCGAGCTATGAGGCGGAAACGGGGCTCCTCTGGATGTGGGCGGGACTCTCGTGCTTCCTCTCGAGTGGAGACGGGTATGTCGGGGAACTTCTTGAGTTGCAGCAAGGGTGTGAAGGACCCTTTGGAAGTTCCAGAGGTTAGGTGTGATTAGCCTCGAGACGCCTCAGCGGAAATGGGCCTCATCTCGCCTGGAGGGGAGAACCTCCTGGATTTTCTCGAGTTGTGGCAGGTGCTCTCGACTTAGACGGGGACCTCAGGGACCCGCTCTGGTGGCCTCAGGAAAGGCCAGTCCCCATGCGAGTTGCTCGGGGGCCTCTCGGGATTCCTCTCCCGTCGATGCCGTGGGCCTAAGACCTTGTGTGGAGTTGGTGCCGGAACCTGAGGATTCCTCTCCAGTGCTTACATGGATCTTGGGGTACTTCTGGAGTCTCCCAGGTGAGTCAGTCCTCATCTCTAGTGGGGCATGCATCGTGCGCTTTCCTCCAGAGCTGTAGCAGCA
>NW_017191391.1:0-21616 GCF_001704415.2 Capra hircus
GTCGGACACGGGCTCCTCTGGATGTAGCGGACTCTCGGGCTCCTCTCGAGGGAACGGGAATCTCGCGACACTTCTTGAGTTGGACCAAGGGTGAAGGACCCTTTGGAAGTTCCAGAGTGTTAGGTGTGATAGCCTCGAGACGCCTCAGCGGAAATGGGCCTCATCTCGCCTGGAGGGAGAACCTCCTGGATTTTCTCGAGTTGCAGCAGGTGCTCTCGACTTACGGGGACCTCAGGGACCCGCTCTGTGGCCTCAGGAAAGGCCAGTCCCATGCGAGTTGCTCGGGGGCCCCTCGGGATTCCTCTCCCGTCGATGCCGGGGCCTAAGATCTTGTGTGGAGTGGGTGCCGAACCTGAGGATTCCTCTCCAGTGCTGACATGGATCTTGGGTACTTCTGGAGTCTCCCCAGGGGAGTCAGTCCTCGTCTCGAGTTGGGGCATGCACGTGCGCTTTCCTCCGAGGCTGTAGCAGCCAGTGTCACGCTTCCCTTCGCGTGGCATCAAGGGATCTGTGGCTTTCCCTCTTGGCTTTCCCACCGAGGATTTCCACACAGGGCTGTCCCACGTTCCCACCGTGGTGTGAGTCGATCCTCGGGTTGAAAGTCGAGGCAGTGTAGGGAAAACAGGTTTCCCTGGAATGGACTGAGACATCTGGGGGACTCTGGTAATGGTGGCACGACCCTGGAATTCCTGTTGCTTTTCCTGTGGAGAGGCGCCTCCTCTTGAGATGCGATGGGAACTGCCGGGGAATTCTTTTCACGTAACCACGCAAGGGAAAGGATCCCTTCCCTCGATCTAGGAGGCGGAAACGGGGCTCCTCTGGATGTGGGCGGGACTCTCGTGCTCCCTCTCGAGTGGAGACGGGTATGTCGGGAACTTCTTGAGTTGCAGCAAGGGTGTGAAGGACCCTTTTGAAGTTCCAGAGGTTAGGTGTGATTAGCCTCGAGACGCCTCAGCGGAAATGGGACTCAGCTCGCCTGGAGGGGAGAACCTCCTGGATTTTCTCTAGTTGCGGCAGGTGCTCTCGACTTACGACGGGGGACCTCAGGGACCCGCTGTGGTGGCCTCAGGAAAGGCCAGTCCCCATGCGAGTTGCTCGGGGTCCTCTCGGGATTCCTCTCCCGTCGATGCCGGGGCCTAAGATCCTTGTGTGGAGTCGGTGCTGGAACCTGAGGATTCTCTCCAGTGCTGACATGGATCTTGGGGGACTTCTGGCGTCTCCCCAGTGCAGTCAGACCTCTACTCGAGTGGGGGCATGCACGTGCGCTTTCCTTCCGAGCTCTAGCAGCAGTGTCACGCTTCCATTCGGGTGGATCAAGGGATCAGGGTCTTTCCCTCGAGGCTTTCCAAGAGGTTTCCCACGAGGCTTTCCCACGAGGCTTTCCCACGGGGCTGTCCCACGTGACACCGTGGTGTGAGTCCATCCTCGGCTTGAAAGTCGAGGGCAGTGCAGGGAAAACAGGTTTCCCTGGAATGGACTGAGACATCTGGGCGACTCTGGGAATGGTAATACGACCCTAGGAGTTCCTCTCGCCTTTCCTGTGGAGAGCGCCTCCTCTTGAGATGCGTTGGGAACGCCGGGAATTCTTTCCCGACCACGCAGGGAAAGGATCCCTCCTCTCGGGCTAGGAGGTGCGAAACGGGGCTCCTCTGGATGTGGGAGGGACTCTCGTGCTTTCCTCTCGAGTGGATACTTGTATGTCGGGTAACTTCTTGAGTTGCAGCAAGGGTGTGATGAACCACTTTGGAAGTTCCAGATGTTAGATGCGATTAGCCTCGAGACGCCTCAGCGGAAATGGGCCTCATCTCGCCTGGAGGGGAGAACCTCCTGGATGTTCTCGAGTTGCGGCAGGTGCTCTCGTATTACGACGTGGACCACAGGGACCCGCTCTGGTGGCCTCAGGAAAGGCCAGTACCCTTGCGAATTGCTCGGGGGCCTCTCGAGATCCTCTCCCGTCGATGCCGGGGCCTAATACTTAGTGTGGAGTCGGTGCCGGAACCTGAGGATTCATCTCCAGTGCTGACATGGTTCATGGGGTACTTCTGGAGTCTCCCCAGGGGACTCAGTCCTTGTCTCTATTGGGGACATGCCCGTGCGCTTTCCTCCCGAGCTGTAGCAGCAGTTTCACGCTTCCCTTCGCTTGGATCAAGGGTTCTGCGGCTTTCCCTCAAGGCTTTCCCCGAGGCTTTCCTCGATGCTTTCCCACAGGGCTGTCCCATGTGCCACCGTGGTGTGAGTCGATCCTCGGCTTAAAAGTTGACGCAGTGCAGGGAAAACAGTTTTCCCTGGAATGGACTGAGACATCCAGGGGTCTCTGGGAATGGTGGCACGACCCAGGAGTTCCTCTCGCCTTTCCTGTGGAGAGCGCCTCCTCTTGAGATGCAATGGGAACACCGGGAATTCTTTCCCGACCACGCAGGGAAAGGATCCCTCCTCTCGAGCTAGGAGGCGGAAACGGGGCTCCTCTGGATGTGGGCGGGACTCTCGTGGTTCCTGTCGAGTGGAGACGGGCATGTTGGGGAAGTTCTTGAGTTGCAGCAAGGGTGTGAAGGACCCTTTGGAAGTTCCAGAGTTTAGGTGTGATTAGCCTCGAGACGCCTCAGCGGAAATGGGCCTCATCTCGCCAGGAGAGGAGAACCTCCTGGATTTTCTCGAGTTGCGGCAGGTGCTCTCGACTTACGACGGGGACATCATGGACCCACTCTTGTGGCCTCACGAAAGGCCAGTCCCCATGCGAGTTGCTCATGGGCCTATCGGGATTCCTCTCCCGTTGATGCCGGGACCTAAGATCTTGTGTGGAGTCTGTGCCAAACCTGAGGATTCCTCTCCATTGCTGACTTGTATCTTGGGGTACTTCTGGAGTCTCCCCAGGGGATTCAGTCCTCGTCTCAAGTGGGGGCATGCACGTGCACTTTCCTCCGAGCTGTAGCAGCAGTGTTGAGCTTCCCTTCGAGAGGATCAAGGGATCTGTGGCTTTCCCTCGAGGCTTTCCCACGACACTTTCCCACGACGCTTTCGCACCAGGCTTTCCCACGAGGATATCCACAGTGATGTCCCACGTGCCACAGTGGTGTCAGTCGATCCTCGGTTTGAAAGTCGAGGCAGTGCCTGGGAAACAGGCTTCCCTGGAATGGACTGAGACATCTGGGGGACTCTAGGAATGGTGGCACGACCCTGGATTTCCTCTCGCCTTTCCTGTGTAAAGCGCCCCCTCTTGAGATGTGACGGGAACGCCGGGAATTCTTTTCCGAACACGCAGGGAAAGGATCCCTCCTGTCGGGCTAGGAGGAGGAAAAGGGCTCCTCTGGATGTAGGCGGGACTCTCGTGCTCCCTCTCGAGTGGAGACGGGAATCTCGCGGAACTTTTGATTTGGAGCAAGGGTGTGAAGGACCCTTTGGAAGTTCCAGAGTTTAGGTGAGAATAGCCTCGAGACGCCTCAGCGGAAATGGGCCTCATCTCGCCTGGAGGGGAGAACCTCCTGGATTTTCTCGAGTTGCAGCAGGTGCTCTCGACTTAAGACGGGGACCTTCAGGGACCCGCTCTGGTGGCCTCGGGAAAGGCCAGTCCCCATGCGAGTTGTTCGGGGGCCTCTCGGGATTCCTCTCCATCGATGCCAGGGCCTAAGACCTTGTGTGGAGTCGGTGCCGGAACCTGAGGATTCCTCTCCAGTGCTGACATGGATCTTGGGGTACTTCTGGAGTCTCCCCAGGGGAGTCAGTCCTCGTCTCGAGTGGGGGTATGCACGTGGGCTTTCTTCACGAGCTGTAGCAGAAGTGTCACCCTTCCCTTCGCGGTGGATCAACGGATCTGTGGCTTTCCCTCGAGGCTTTCCCACGAGGGTTTCCCACGAGGCTTTCCCACAGGGCTGTCCCACGTGCCACCGTGGTGTGAGTCGATCCTCGGCTTGAAAGTCGAGGCAGTGCAGGGAAAACAGGTTTCCCTGGAATGGACGGAGACATCTGGTTGACTCTGGCAATGGTGGCACGACCCTGGAGTTCCTCTCGCCTTTCCTGTGGAGAGCGCCTCCTCTTGAGATGCGACGGGAACGCCGGGAATTCTTTCCCGACAACGTAGGGAAATGATCCCTCCTCTCGAGCTAGGAGGCGTAAACGGGGCTCCTCTGGATGTGGGCAGGACTCTCGTGCTTCCTCTCGAGTGGAGACGGGTATGTCGGGGAACTTGTTGAGTTGCAACAATGGTGTGAAGGACCCTTTGGAAGTTCCAGAAGTTAGGTGTGATTAGCCTCGAGACGCCTCAGCGGAAATGGGCCTCAACTCGCCTGGAGGGGAGCACCTCCTGGATGTTCTCGAGTCGCGGCAGGTGCTCTCGTCTTACAACGGGGACCTCAGGGACCCGCTCTGGTGGCCTCAGGAAAGGCCAGTCCCCATGCGAGTTGCTCGGGGGCCTCTCAGGATTCCTCTCCCGTCGATGCTGGGGCCTAAGATCTTGTGTGGAGTGGGTGCCGGAACCTGAGGATTCCTCTCCAGTGCTGACGTGGATCTTGGGGTACTTCTGGAGTCTCCCCAGGGGATACAGTCCTCGTCTCGAGTGGGGGCATGCACGTACGCTTTCCTCCGGAGCTGTAGCAGCAGTGTCGCGCTTCCCTTCAAATGGATTAAGGGATCTGTGGCTTTCCCTCGAGGCTTTCCCACGAGGCTTTCCAAAGAGGCTTTCCCACGAGGCTTTCCCACAGGGCTGTCCCACGTGCCACCGTAGTGTGTGTCAATCCTCGGCTTGAAAGTCGAAGCAGTGCAGGGAAAACAGGTTTCCCTGGAATGGACGGAGACATCTGGGGGACTCTGGGAATGGTGGCACGACCCTGGAGTTCCTCTCGCCTTTCCTGTGGAGAGTGCCTCCTCTTGAAATGTGACGGGAACGCCGGGAATTATTTCCCGACCACGCAGGGAAAGGATCCCTCCTCTCGAGCTATGAGGCGGAAACGGGGATCCTCTGGATGTGGGCGGGACTCGTGTGCTTCCTCTCGAGTGGAGACGGGTATGTCGGGGAACTTCTTGTGTTGCAGCAAGGGTGTGAAAGACCCTCTGGAAGTTTCAGAGTTTTGGTGTGAAAAGCCTCGAGACACCTCAGCGGAAATGGGCCTCATCTCGCCTGGCAGGGGAGAACCTCCTGGATTTTCTCGAGTTGCAGCAGGTGCTCTCGACTTAAGACGGGGACCTCAGGGACCCGCTCTGGTGGCCTCAGGAAAGGCCAGTCCCCATGCGAGTTGCTCGGGGCCTCTCGGGATTCCTCTCCCATCGATGCTAGGGCCTAAGACCTTGTGTGGAGCCGGTGCCGGAACCTGAGGATTCCTCTCCAGTGCTGACATGAATCTTGGGGTACTTCTGGAGTCACCCCAGGGGAGTCAGTCCTCATCTCGAGTGGGGGCATGCACGTGGGCTTTCTTCACGTGCTGTAGCAGAAGTGTCACACTTCCCTTCAAGTGGATCAACGGATCTGTGGCTTTCCCTCGAGGCTTTCGCACGAGGCTTTCCCACGAGGCTTTCCCACAGGGCGGTCCCACGTGCCACCGTGGTGTGAGTCGATCCTCGGCTTGAAGGTCGAGGCATTGCTGGGAAAACAGTTTTCCCTGGAATGGACTGAGACATCTGGGGGACTCTGGGAATGTGGCACGACCCTGGAGTTCCTCTCGCCTTTCCTGTGGAGAGCGCCTCCTCTTGAGATGCGACGGGAACGCCGGGAATTCTTTCCCGACCACACAGGGAAAGGATCCCTCCTCTCGAGCTAGGAGGCGGACACGGGGCTCCTCTGGATGTAGGCGGGACTCTCGTGCTCCCTCTCGAGTGGAGACGGGAATCTCGCGGAACTTCTTGAGTTGGAGCAAGGGTGTGAAGGACCCTTTGGAAGTTCCAGAGTTTAGGTGAGAATAGCCTCGAGACGCCTCAGCGGAAATGGGCCTCATCTCGCCTGGAGGGGAGAACCTCCTGGATTTTCTCGAGTTGCAGCAGGTGCTCTCGACTTAAGACGGGGACCTCAGGGACCCGCTCTGGTGGCCTCGGGAAAGGCCAGTCCCCATGCGAGTTGCTCGGGGGCCTCTCGGGATTCCTCTCCCATCGATGCCAGGGCCTAAGACCTTGTGTGGAGTCGGTGCCGGAACCTGAGGATTCCTCTCCAGTGCTGACATGGATCTTGGGGTACTTCTGGAGTCTCCCCAGGGGAGTCAGTCCTCGTCTCGAGTGGGGGCATGCACGTGGGCTTTCTTCACGAGCTGTAGCAGAAGTGTCACCCTTCCCTTCGCGTGGATCAACGGATCTGTGGCTTTCCCTCGAGGCTTTCCCACGAGGGTTTCCCACGAGGCTTTCCCACAGGGCTGTCCCACGTGCCACCGTGGTGTGAGTCGATCCTCGGCTTGAAAGTCGAGGCAGTGCAGGGAAAACAGATTTCCCTGGAATGGACGGAGACATCTGGTTGACTCTGGGAATGGTGGCACGACCCTGGAGTTCCTCTCGCCTTTCCTGTGGAGAGCGCCTCCTCTTGAGATGCGACGGGAACGCCTGGAATTCTTTCCCGACAACGTAGGGAAATGATCCCTCCTCTCGAGCTAGGAGGCGTAAACGGGGCTCCTCTGGATGTGGGCAGGACTCTCGTGCTTCCTCTCGAGTGGAGACGGGTATGTCGGGGAACTTGTTGAGTTACAACAATGGTGTGAAGGACCCTTTGGAAGTTCCAGAAGTTAGGTGTGATTACCCTCGAGACGCCTCAGCGGAAATGGGCCTCAATTCGCCTGGAGGGGAGCACCTCCTGGATGTTCTCGAGTCGCGGCAGGTGCTCTCGTCTTACAACGGGGACCTCAGGGACCCGCTCTGGTGGCCTCAGGAAAGGCCATTCCCCATGCGAGTTGCTCGGGGGCCTCTCAGGATTCCTCTCCCGTCGATGCTGGGGCCTAAGATCTTGTGTGGAGAGGGTGCCGGAACCTGAGGATTCCTCTCCAGTGCTGACGTGGATCTTGGGGTACTTCTGGAGTCTCCCCAGGGGATACAGTCCTCGTCTCGAGTGGGGGCATGCACGTACGCTTTCCTCCGGAGCTGTAGCAGCAGTGTCGCGCTTCCCTTCGCATGGATTAAGGGATCTGTGGCTTTCCCTCGAGGCTTTCCCACGAGGCTTTCCAAAGAGGCTTTCCCACGAGGCTTTCCCACAGGGCTGTCCACGTGCCACCGTAGTGTGTGTCAATCCTCGGCTTGAAAGCCGAAGCAGTGCAGGGAAAACAGGTTTCCCTGGAATGGATGGAGACATCTGGGGGACTCTGGGAATGTGGCATGACCCTGGAGTTCCTCTCGCCTTTCCTGTGGAGAGCGCCTCCACTTGAGATGCGACGGGAACGCCGGGAATTCTTTCACGACCACGCAGGGAAAGGATCCCTCCTCTCGAGCTAGGAGTCGGACACGGGGCTCCTCTGGATGTAGGCGGGACTCTCGTGCTCCCTCTCGAGTGGAGACGGGAATCTCGCGGAACTTCTTGAGTTGGACCAAGGGTGTGAAGGACCCTTTGGAAGTTCCAGAGTTTAGGTGTGAATAGCCTCGAGACGCCTCAGCTGAAATGGGCCTCATCTCGCCTGGAGTGGAGAACCTCCTGGATTTTCTCGAGTTGCAGCAGGTGCTCTCGACTTACGCCGGGGACCTCAGGGACCCGCTCTGGTGGCCTCAGGAAAGGCCAGTCCCCATGCGAGTTGCATGGGGGCCGCTCGGGATTCCTCTCCCGACGATGCCGGGGCCTAAGATCTTGTGTGGAGTGGGTGGCAGAACCTGAGGATTCCTCTTCAGTGCTGACATGGATCTTGGGGTACTTCTGGAGTCTCCCCAGGGGAGTCAGTCCTCGTCACGAGTTGGGGCATTCACGTGCGCTTTCCTCCCGAGGTGTAGCAGCAGTGTCACGCTTCCCTTCGCGTGGATCAAGGGATCTGTGGCTTTCCCTCTTGGCTTTCCCACCAGGATTTCACACAGGGCTGTCCCACGTTCCACCGTGGTGTGAGTCGATCCTCGGGTTGAAAGTCGAGGCAGTGTAGGGAAAACAGGTTTCCCTGGAATGGACTGAGACATCTGGGGGACTCTGGGAATGGTGGCACGACCCTGGAATTCCTGTTGCTTTTCCTGTGGAGAGCGCCTCCTCTTGAGATGCGATGGGAATGCCGGGAATTCTTTCACGTCCACGAAGGGAAAGGATCCCTTCCCTCGATCTAGGAGGCGGAAACGGGGCTCCTCTGGATGTGGGCGGGACTCTCGTGCTTCCTCTCGAGTGGAGACGGGTATGTCGTGGAACTTCTTGAGTTGCAGCAAGGGTGTGAAGGACCTTTTGAAGTTCCAGAGGTTAGGTGTGATTAGCCTCGAGACGCCTCAGCGGAAATGGGACTCAGCTCGCCTGGAGGGGAGAACCTCCTGGATTTTCTCTAGTTGCGGCAGGTGCTCTCGACTTACGACGGGGACCTCAGGGACCCGCTGTGGTGGCCTCAGGAAAGGCCAGTCCCCATGCGAGTTGCTCTGGGTCCTCTCGGGATTCCTCTCCCGTCGATGCCGGGGCCTAAGATCTTGTGTGGATTCGGTGCTGGAACCTGAGGATTTCTCTCCAGTGCTGACATGGATCTTGGGGACTTCTGGCGTCTCCCAGTGCAGTCAGACCTCTACTCGAGTGGGGGCATGCACGTGCGCTTTCCTTCCGAGCTTCTAGCAGCAGTGTCACGCTTCCATTCGGGTGGATCAAGGGATCAGGGGCTTTCCCTCGAGGCTTTCCCACAGGGCTTTCCCACGAGGCTTCCCCACACGGCTGTCCCACGTGCCACCGTGGTGTGAGTCGATCCTCGGCTTGAAAGTCAACGCAGTGCAGGGAAAACTGGTTTCCCTGGAATGGACACAGACATTTTGGGGACTCTGGGAATGGTAGCACGACACTCGAGTTCCTCTCGCCTTTCCTGTGGAGAGCTCCTCCTCTTGAGATCCCACGGAAACGCCGGGAAATCTTTCCCGAGCACGCAGGGAAAGGATCACTCCTCTCGAGGTAGGAGGTGGAAACGGGTCTCCTCTGGATGTGGGCGGGACTCTCGTGCTTCCTCTCGAGTTGAGTCGGGTATATCGGGGAACTTCCTGAGTTGCAGCAAGGGTGTGAAGGACCCTTTGGAAGTTCCAGAGGTTAGGTGTGATTAACCTCGAGACGCCTCAGCGGAAATGGGCCTCATCTCGCCTGGAGGGGAGAACCTCCTGGATTTTCTCGAGTTTGCGGCAGGTGCTCTCGACTTACGACGGGGTCCTCAGGGACCCGCTGTGGTGGCGTCAGGAAAGGCCAGTCCCCATGCGAGTTGCTCGGGGCCTCTCGGGATTCCTCTCCCGTCGATGCCGGGGCCTAAGATCTAGTGTGGAGCCGGTGCCGGAACCTGAGGATTCCTCTCCAGTGCTGACATGGATCTTGGGGTACTTCTGGAGTCTCCCCAGGGGAGTCAGTCCTTGTCTCGAGTGGGGGCATGCACGTGCGCTTTCCTCCCCAGCTGTTGCAGCAGTGTCACGATTCCCTTCAAGTGGATCAAGGGATCATTGGCTTTCCCTCGAGTCTTTCCCACAGGGCTGTCCCACAGGGCTGTCCCACGTGCCACCGTGGTGTGAGTCGATCCTCGGCTTGAAAGTCGATGCAGTGCAGGGAAAACAGGTTTCCCTGGAATGGACTGAGACATCTGGGGGACTCTGGGAATGGTGGCACGACCCTGGAGTTCCTCTCGCCTTTCCTGTGGAGAGCGCCTCCTCTTGAGATGCGACGGGAACGCCGGGAATTCTTACCCGACCACGCAGGGAAAGGATCCCTCGTCTCAAGCCAGGAGGCGGAATCTGGGCTCCTCTGGATGTGTGCGGGACTCTAATGCTTCTTCTTGTGTGGAGACCGGTATGTCGGGGAACTTCTTGAGTTGCAGCAAGGGTGTGAAGAACCCTTTGGAAGTTTCAGAGGTTAGGTGTGATAAGCCTCGAGACACCTCAGCGGAAATGGGCCTCATCTCGCCTGGAGGGCAGAACCTCCTAGATTTTCTCGAGTTGCAGCAGGTGCTCTAGACTTACGACGGGGACCTCAGGGACCCGCTCTGCTGGCCTCAGAAAAGGCCAGTCCCCATTCGAGTTGCTTGGGGGCCTCTCGGGATTCCTCTCCCGTCGATGCCGGGGCCTAAGACCTTGTGTGGAGTCGATGCCGGAACCTGAGGATTCCTCTCCAGTGTGAAATGGATCTGGGGGTACTTGTGGAGTCTCCCCAGGGGACTCAGTCCTCGTCTCGAGTGGGGGAATGCACGTGCGCTTACCTCGCGAGCTGTAGCAGCAGTGTCACGCTACCCTTCGCGTTGATCTTGGGATCTGTGGCTTTCCCTTGAGGCTTTCCCCGAGGGTTTCCCACGAGGCTTTCCTACAGGGCTGTCCCACGTGCCACCGTGGTGTGAGTCGATCCTCGGCTTGAAAGTCGAGGCAGTGCAGGGAAAACAGGTTTCCCTGGAATGGACTTAGACATCTGGGGGACTCTGGGAATGGTGGCATGACCCTGGAGTTCCTCTCGCCATTCCTGTGGAGAGCGCCTCCTCTTGAGATGCGACGGGAACGCCGGGAATTCTTTCCCGAGCACGCAGGGAAAGGATCCCTCCTCTCGAGCTAGGAGGTGGAAATGGGGCTCCTCTGGATGTGGTCGGGACTCTCGTGCTTACTCTCGAGTGGAGACGGGTATATCGGGGAACTTCTTGAGTTGCAGCAAGGGTGTGAAGGACCCTTTGCAAGTTCCAGAGGTCTGGTGTGATTAGCCTCAGGACGCCTCAGCGGAAATGGGCCTCATCTCGCCTGGAAGGTAGAACCTCCTGGATTTTCTCGAGTTGTGGCAGGTGCACTAGACTTATGACGGGGACCTCAGGGACGCGCTCTGGTGGCCTCGGGAACGGCCATTTCCTTGCGAGTTACTCGGGGGCCACTCGGGATTCCTCTCCCGTCGATGCCAGGGCCTAAGACCTTGTGTGGAGTCGGTGCCAGAACCTGAGGATTCCTCTCCAGTGCTGACATGGATCTTGGGGTATTCTGGAGTCTCCCCAGGGGAGTCAGTCCTCGTCTCGAGTGGGGCATGCAAGTGCACTTTCCTCCCAAGCTTTAGCAGCAGTGTAACGCATCCCTTCGCGTGGAAAAAGGGATCTGTGGCATTCCCTCGAGGCTTTCCCACGAGGCTTTCACCCGAGGCTTTCCCACAGGGCTGTCCCACGTGCACCGTTGTGTGAGTCGATCCTCGGCTTGAAAGTCGAGGCAGTGCATGGAAAACAGGTTTCCCTGGAATGGACTGAGACATCCGGGGGACTCTGGGAATGGTGGCACGACCCTGGAGTTCCTCTCGCTTTTCCTTTGGAGAGCGCCTCCTCTTGAGATGCGACGGGAACGCCGGGAAATCTTTCCCGACCACGCAGGGAAAGGATCCCTCCTGTCGACCTAGGAGGCGGAAACGGGCCTCCTCTGGATGTGGGCGGGACTCTCGTGCTTCCTCTCGAGTGGAGATGGGTATATCGGGGAACTTCTTGAGTTGCAGCTAGGGTGTGAAGGACCCTTTGGAAGTTCCAGAGTTTAGGTGTGATTAGCCTCTAGTTGCCTCAGAGGAAATAGGCCTCATCGCGCCTGGAGGGAAAACCTCCTGGATTTTCTCGAGTTGCGGCAGGTGCTCTCGACTTACGATGGGGACTTCAGGGACCCGCTCTGGTGGCCTCAGGAAAGGCCAGTCACCATGCGAGTTGCTCGAGGGCCTCTGGGGATTCCTCTCCCGTCGATGCTGGGGCCTAAGACCTTCTGTGGACTCAGTGCCGGAACCTGAAGATTCCTCTCGCAGTGCAGACATGGATCTTTGGGAACTTCTGGATTCTCCCCAGGGCAGTCAGTCCTCGTCTCGAGTGGGGGGCATGCACGTGCGCTTTCCTCCCGAGCTGTTAGCAGTAGTGTCGCGCTTCCCTTCGCGTGGATCAAGGGATCTGTGTCTTTCCCTCGAGGCTTTCCCACGAGGCTTTCCCACAAGGCTCTCCCACGTGCCACCGTGGTGTGAGTCGATCCTCGGCTTGAACATCGAGGCAGTGCAGGGAAAACAGGTTTCCCTGGAATGGACTGAGACATCCAGGGGACTCTGGGAATGGTGGCACGACCCTGGAGTTCCTCTCACCTTTCCTGTGGAGATCGCCTCCTCTTGAGATGCAACGGGAACGCCGGGAATTCTTTCCCGACCACGCTGGGAAAGGATCCCTCCCCTCGAGCTAGGAGGCGGAAACGGGGCTCCTCTGGATGTGGGAGGGACTCTCGTGCTTCCTCTCGAGTTGAGTCGGGTATATCGGGAACTTCCTGAGTTGCAGCAAGGGTGTGAAGGACCTTTGGAAGTTCCAGAGGTTAGGTGTGATTAACCTCGAGACGCCTCAGCGGAAATGGGCCTCATCTCGCCTGGAGGGGAGAACTCCTGGATTTTCTCGAGTTGCGGCAGGTTGCTCTCGACTTACGACGGGTCCTCAGGGACCCGCTGTGGTGGCGTCAGGAAAGGCAGTCCCCATGCGAGTTGCTCGGGGCCTCTCGGGATTCCTCTCCGTCGATGCCGGGCCTAAGATCTAGTGTGGAGCCGGTGCCGGAACCTGAGGATTCCCTCCAGTGCTGACATGGATCTTGGGTACTTCTGGAGTCTCCCCGGGAGTCAGTCCTTGTCTCGAGTGGGGGCATGCACGTGCGCTTTCCTCCCCAGCTGTTGCAGCAGTGTCACGATTCCCTTCAAGTGGATCAAGGGATCATTGGCTTTCCCTGAGGCTTTCCACAGGGCTTCCCACAGGGCTGTCCCACTGCCACCGTGGTGTGAGTCGATCCTCGCTTGAAAGTCGATGCAGTGCAGGGAAAACAGGTTTCCCTGGAATGGACTGAGACATCTGGGGGACTCTGGGAATGGTGCACGACCCTGGAGTTCCTATCGATCTAGAGATAATCTCAAGATGGGAGCGCGCTCTCCACTGAGCTGACATGCGTGCGAGAGGCAACTCCAGGGTCATGCCACCTTCCAAGTCAGTTTCGGTCCAGGATGTTCTTAAAGTCCCATTCCAGCGTGATAAACCTAGTTTTCCCTTGCACTGCCTCGACTTCAAGCCTGGGATGCGACTCACACCACGGGAGGCACGTGGCGGGACATCCCTGGCTGTAGGAAAGCCTCGTGTTGAAACCTCGGCGATAAGCCTCAAGGCTGAAAGCACATGATGCCATGCATCAACGCCGAAAGGAGGGTCTAGCGTGACAGCTTTGCTGCCTACATGCTCCGCGAGTAAGCGCTTAGCATGTAGCATTCCGCCTCCACTCGAGACGGTAGGACTGACTCCCTGCTGGCGAGACTGCCAACAAGTACCCCCAGATTCCATTTCACACTGCTGCAATGGACATCTTCATGGCGTTCGGCATCTGCACTCCACACAAGCGTCTTAGGCCCGGCTATCGACGGCGGTGCCAGAGCTTGATATCCCGAGCCAGGCCCAAGCAAGCTCGATATGCCGACGAACTGGCCTTTTTCTGAATGACGCCAGCCAGCATGCGAAGCCCGTCCGCTTGCAGCCGTCCTCCTGTCTGTAAGTCTAGCAGCACCTGCCTGGCAACGCTGAGAAAATCTAGGACGTTCTGCCCTCCAGCGCCGCAGATGAGGCCCATTTCGCTGAGGTGTCTCGCCAGGCTTATCCCACCTATACTCTGAAAACTTCCAAATGGGCTTCTTCACACCCCTTTGCTGCAAACTCAAGGAGTTTCCCTGACCATACTGCCGCTCTCCACACTATGATAGAAGCATTAGGAGGTCCCGCAACACATCCATGCATGGCGAGCCGCTAGCATTCCGCTTCCTTGCGCTTTTGAGCGACGTCGAGCGGAATCTTTTCCCTGCTCGTGGCGGGCGGCTTTAAGCAAGTTCCCGGGCGTTCCCGTCGCATCTCAAAGCAGGCAGGGCCGCTCTGCCACAGGAGGCGCCAGATGCGTAACTCTGCGCGTCGTAGCCACCATTTCCTCAGGATTCGCCCCATGATGTCTCAGTCCATTCCAGCGCGAAACTTTTTTCCCTGCACTGCCTATCGACTTCGCAAGGGCGGACGGATCGACTCAACACCACGGTTGGCACGTGGACAGTCCCTTGTGGACTCAGCCTCGTAGGAAAGCTCTCGCAGGGAATTAGCCAATTATATTCCCTTGCCATTCACTTCGATAGGCCGAAGTCGCTGACACTTGCTGCCTCAAACTTAGCTGTCCTGGGTAGGCAAAAGCGCACGTTGCATAGCTCCCCACTCGACCCCAGCACAAGTGCGGACTCCCTAGCGTCGCGACACTGCCAGCAAGCCTACCCAAATTCCTATGTCAGCACTGGAAGTCACGGAGAATCTCTCAGGTTCCGGCACGCGCTCCACACTTATGATCTTAGGCCCCGCGCCTATCGACGGACGAGGTAATCCGCAGAGGCCCCGCAGCAACTCGCCGATGTGGACTGGCCTTTCCTTGAGCTGGCCACCACAGCGCCTCGCGTCCTTTGCGCATGCGCTCACCCCGTCGAGCCGAGTCGCAGAGCAAGCCTGCCCGCAACCCTGAGAAATCCTATGGAGGTTCTTCCCTCCTAGGCGAATGCAGGCCCATTATCCGCTCCGGCGTCTCACTTGAGGCTTAATCACACCTAACCTCTGGAAGCTTTCCCATATAGCGGTCCTTCACAGCCCTTGCTTGCACTCTAGCGAAGTTCCCGCGCATATAACCCCGACTCAACTCGAGATGGAAGCACGAGATGTTCCCTCCAATCCAGCAGGAGCCCGTTCGGCTCCTAGCTCGAGGGAGGATTCCCTTTCCAGCCGTTAGCTCGTTCGGGAAATGACATTCCTGCGCCGTTTCCGTTGCATCTCAACGAGGACGTGCTGATCGTCGCGCCCAAATCCTCCACTAGAGAAGGTGTGAGCAGGAACTCCAGTGGTTTCGCTTGCCACCGATTCACGCAGTCCCCTGCCGAATAGTTCTCTAGTTCCTATTCCAGTGAAACCTGTTTTCTGCCACTGCCTCGATTGCTTTCAACGCCGGCCAGCATCGACTCACACCACGGTGGCACGTGGTGGAGAGCGCCTGTGCTGGAAGCCCTCGTGGGTCGAAAAGCCTCGCCAGGAAAGACACAGTATTACCCTGTCATCCACTCTGCGAAGCCGGGTAATAGCGCGACACTTACTTGCTTACAGCTCGGGGCAGCGAAAGCGCACGTTGCACTAGCCGCCACTCGTAGACGATGGATCATGGACTGCTCCCATGGTAGAAATCAGGAAAGTTCCCAAAGATCCATGTCTTGCACTGGAGAGCGGAATCTTTCACCGACGGTTCCGGCACTGACGTCCAGCAGAAGCGAGGCCTCTTAGTGCCCCAGCTATCTGAAGGGGATGCAGTGGGATCCCAGAGGGCCCCTCGAGCCAAACTCGCTTCGGCTGACTGCCTTCTCCGTTTGACGAGCACTGATGAGCTGGCGTCCCTGAAGCTCCCATCGTCATAGTCGTAGCAGAGCACCTAGCCGCACAAGCTCGAGAAACCAGCGAGGCTTTTTCCCATCCAGGCGGCGATGCAGGGCCCTATTTCGCTCTTGAGGCAAACTTAGAGGCTATATCACACCATAAAACTCTGGCAAACTTCAAAGGGCTCTTTCACACTCTAAGCTGCCACTCAAGAAGTCCCCGCATATACCAAATTCTCCTACTCGAGTATAGGATAGCGACGGCAGAGTCCCGTCCACATTGCAGAGCGCATGCGCCGTCTTTCCGCCTTCCTAGGTCGGCACTAGGATGGATTCCTCTCCCTGCGTTGTCCGGGAAAAATGAATCTCCTGGCATTTCCCATGGCGCTATCTCAGCAGTCGAGGCCCTCCTCCACAGAAATTGGCTGGATGCACGGAATACTCAGGTTCGTTCGTAGCACATCCATGAAGCACCCCAAGATGTCTCATGTCCATGCAGCGCCGAAACCTGTTTTCCTCTGCACCATCAATTGCTCGACTGTTCAGCGAGGCCATTCGTTACTCACACCCACGGTGGCTACGGTGCGTGAAGCCCCTGTGGGAATAGCCTTGCGCTTGGTCGATAGGTCCTTCGTTGGAAAAGTCTCGCCAGTGCGAAAGCTTCCATATATGATCCCTTGATCCACGGGATTTGGCCGCAGCCCGTGACACTGCTGCCCTACAGCTTGCGGAGGCTAGAAGCGCATTGGCATCCCATCGGACGAGGCGCACTGACTCCCTGGGTGGAGGTATCTCTAGATTGTTACCCCAAGTTCCATGTGCAGCACTTGGCAGCATGATAAGCTTCAGCGTTTCCGCACCGACTCCACACAACGCGTCTCTATGACACACAGTATCGAGCCGGCAGACGGATCCGCGTAGCGCCCTTCCGAGCCCAACTCGCCTATGTTGCATGGCACTTATTCTGATGCCGCCACCACATGCGCCGGTTCCTTTTCCGATGGCTCCTCCTGTTCTGTAAGTCGAGTAGCCACCTGCGTGCCGCATACTCGAAGAATAATCCAGGACGGCTTCTTCTTCCTCCAGCGCGCCCATGCATGAGCCGCCATTTCCGCTGAGGCGTCTCTCGAGGATAATCACACCTAACCTCCTGCGAACTTTCTCACATGCCGCCTTCACACCTTTTCGTGCAACTCAAGAAGATTCCTACGAGCGGATACTCGACTCCACTTCGCATGCCAGCGAAAAGGCCACGTCGCATGTCCGGGCCCACTATCCAGAGGAGTCCCGCTGTTTCCGCCTCCTATCTCGCATGAGGAGCGTATTCCTTTCCTTGCTAGTGGTCGGGGAGAAGAATTCCCGCGGTAGTGTTCTTCCCGCTTGATTCTCACGAGAGCGCTCTCCACAGCGAAAGCGCAGCATGGCACTCCTGTGTTTCGCTGCCCCACCATTTCCCAGAAGCACCCTGGATGTCTCAAGTCCATTCCTACGGGGAAAACCTGTTTCCCCTTGCGTCACTGCCGTCATACTTTTTAAGTCCTGCAGGTATCGACTCACACCACGCGCTGGCACATCTGGACAGCCCATGTGGGCGAAAGCATTCGCCAGTGGAATAGCTCGGAAAGCCTCAGAGAGAATAGCGCCATGAACCCTTGGATCAAGCGAAGGCATAGCGTCTGCCAAACTTGACTTGCTCCAGGGCAGTCTTCGGTGCAGGATAATGCGCACGTGGCGCAGTGTACCCAATAGCAGGACAAGCGACTTGAGTCCCCTGGGAGACTCAGAAGCTACCCATGAACCATGTCGAGCACTGGAGCTGAATCCTCTAGCGTTCCGCACGTACTCCACACTTAGGCTATTGGGCCCCGGGCATTACGCACTGGGACGTAGGTCATCGATTGAGCCCTGCCCTCCGAGCAATTCGCTCAGGGTACTGCCTATCCTGAGGCCACTCAGAGCCGGGTCCTGTGCGTCGCACGTCGTTAATACGCAGACACTGCCAACCAGAGAACATCCATGGAGGGTCTTCCGCCTCCAGGGCTGAGTCATGACGGCCGCCATTTCCGTGAGGCGTCTCGAGGCTAATGGCCGCCATCTTAACATCTGCGCGAACTTCCAAATGTGTTCATACATCATCCCTTGCCTGCCAAGCTCATAGAGTTACCCGACATTTACAACGTATCACTCTTGAGAGAAATGCACGAGCCAGGTACCCTCCCACATCCAGAGGCAGCCCCGTTTCACCTCCCATACTGCCTGAGCAGGTCACCGGGATCCTTATCCCTTTACCGCTGGTCGGCGTAAAAAGAATTCCCTCGCAGCCGCACCGGCTTACCAAACGCATTTACTCAGAGCAGGCCGCTCTCCTACACGGAAAGTTGCTGAGAAGGCAACTCTAGGCGTTTCGTGATACACATTCCAGTCAGTCGCCAGATGGTCTCAGTCCATTCCAGCCCGAAACCTGTTTTTCCCTGCACTTGCCTCAACTTTTTCAAGCGTGCAGATGGACTCACACCCCGGATGTCGACGTTCGAGTGACTCCCCTTGTGGGAAAGCCTACGTGGGAATGGCCTCGTGGGAAAACCTCTTCGGAAATCCTCGTGGGAAATGTACCGCTGATTCCCTTGATCCTACACCGAAGTGGTCCATAGCCGTTGACACATAGTCTTGGAGGCGAGCTCGGTAAGGAAGCGCGACGTATGCATGCCTCCACCTCGGAGTAGAGGTCTCGCCAGCATGCACTTAGGGCCGGCAGCACTCCAGATAGTCCTCCCAGCATCCATGTCAAAGCCACTTGCCGGCAGCAGAAATCCTTCGAGGGCTTCGCACGTGAAATCCAGCACAAGCTATCTTAGGCCCCGCTTATCGAAACGGGATGAGGCTGAATTCCCGCAGCAGCGCCACCAGCAGCAAGACTCTGCATGCTGGACTGGCTCTGCCTTTCCTAGGATGGCTAACCACAGGCGGGCTCCCTTGAGGTTCCCCGTCTTAAGTATCGAGAGCCCACCTTAGCCGCCCAACTAGAGAAATCCACGCGAGCTGTTTCGCTCCCTGCCAGTGCGAGCTGGAGTCCCATTTTCGCTTGAGGCGCTCTCTGAGGCTAATCACACCTAACCTCTCGCGAAAAACTTCAGGAAATTGGTCAAATTCACACCCCCTTGCTGCACTTCCAAGAAGCTTCACGATCTATACTCCGTCTCCTAGCTTCTTGACAGAGATAGCCCACGAGTCCTAGTTCCCGCCCATCATCCAGCATGCGAGCCCCGTTTCCGCCTCCTAGCATCGATGGGAAGCGGCGATCCTTCCCTTCGTGGCCAACGTGAAGAATCCGCGCATTCCATCGCATCTCATCAAGTCAGGGAGGCGGCTCTCCACATGGAAAGCTAACATGACGAAATTCCAGGAACGCGTCGTGCCCACCAATTTCCCAGAGTCCCCAGGATGTTCAGTGTCCCATTTCCAGGGCAAACCTGTTCTTCCCTAGCACTGCCCCTCGACTTTCAAACCCGAGTGATTCGACTCACAACCGAAGCTGCTGCTGTCGATAACCCGTGGCGACCACCCCTTGATGCTGAAATCCTGTGGTGCGCGAAATAGCCAGAAGGCACTAAGCCACACGATTCCTGTGATCCACTGCGAACGGCGAAGCGTGTACACTGCCCTTGCTTGACACCTCTGGTGAGCGATGAAGCGCACGTTGAAATGCCCCAACTCGTGCGACAGAGGACTGACCCCCTGCGGAAGACTCCAGAATAGTACCCCAAGATCCATGGTCAGCCTCACTGAAGATGGAACCATGGTTCTGCCCACCCACTCCACACAAGGATCTTAACGTGCCTCCGCGGTCGTCGTGGAAGAGGAATCCCGAGGCAGGCCCCATGCAACTCGCATGGGTGTACTGCGCCTCTTCCTTTGAAGGCCACCAAGGCGGGTGCCCTGCTAGGTATCCCGCGCGTAAGTCTAGGAGCGACCTGCTGCTCAACTCGAGAAAATCCATGGCAGGCTTTACGCTCCACTTCCATGGCGGAGAGTGATGGCCCATTTCATGGGCTGAGGCGTTGTCTCGCAGTGCTATTCACACCCTAAACTCTGGAACTTCAAAGGGTCCTTCACAGCCCTTGGTCCAACTCAAGAAGTTCCCGCGAGATTCCCGTCTCCACTCGAGAGGGAGCACGAGAGAGTCCCGCCTACATCCGAGGAGCCCGTGTCGACCTCCTAGCTCCCGAGAGGAGGGATCCTTTCCCTGCGTGTGTCGTGAAAGAATTCCCGGCGTTCCGTCGCATCTCAAGTGGAGGCGCCTCTCCACAGGACGAAAGCGAGAGAACTCCAGGGTCATGCCACATTCCCAGAAGTCCCCCAGATGTCTTCATCCATTCCAGGCGAAACTGTTTTCCCTGCACTGCCTCACTTCAAGGCTTCAGGACGTCACCTCACACACAGTCGCGTGCCCACGTGCGGACAGCCCTGCTGGGAAAGTCCCTCGTGGCAAAAGCCCTTGGTAAAGCGCGAAGGGAACCTCGAGCGGAAAGCCACAGATCGTTATCCTGCGAAGGGCAAGCCGACGATCTGGCTGCTACAGCCTCGCGATGGAAAGCCTACGTTGCATGGCCTCCACTCGCAAGACGAGTGGGAACTGATCTCCGCCTAGGAGAGACATCCAGAAGTAACCCAAGTCCATTGTCAGCACTGGAGAGGAATCCTCATGGCTTCCGCCGCACCTCTCAGCACAAGATCTTAGGCCACGCATCGCGATTGTGAGAGGAATCCGAGACGCCCCCGAGCATACTCGGCATGGCGCGAATGCGCCTTTCGCTGAGGCCACCAAGCGGGCTCCTAGGAGGTTCCCGTTGTAATGCGATAGGAGACACCTGCTTGCACTCGATAAATTCCAGGAGCGTGCCTCCCCTCAGGCGAGCATTGATGGCCATTTCCGCTAGAGGCGCCTCTACGAGGCTGATTCTACACCTAACTTCTTCGAACTTCCAAAGCGTCCTTCCAGCCATTTGCTCATGAACTCCAAGCAAGTCCCGCGAGATCGTTTCTCCACTCGCTGAGAGAAGGGCACTGAGGAGTCCCGCCCAACATCCAGCAGCGAGCGCGCCGTGTACGCCCGCCTTCCTAGCTCGAGAGGGGGATCCTTTCCCCTTGGTCCGTCGGGAAAGATATTCCAGGCGTGTCCCTGCGGCATCTCAGAGAGGAGCGCCTTCTCTCACAGGCAAAGGCTGATGAGTAGAACTCCGAGGGTCGTGGCCAACATTCACCAGAGTCAACCTTAGTGTCTCACGTTCCCTGTCCAGGTGGAAAATACTGTTATCCTGCAGCCGGTGCCTCGACCTTTCAAGCCGAGGATCGACGTCAACACACGAGTGAGCATCCTGGGACGTCCCTGTGGAAGAGCCTCGTGGGAATAGCCTTCTGTGCGCCGGAAGCCTCGAGGCGACATCCACAGATCTGTTGATCAGTTGTCACGTGGGAAGTGCCTGGCACACTTTGCTACGAGCACGCTGTGAAGGAGATCCCAACGTGCTATGCCCCCCACTAGAGACACGACTGACTCCCTGGGAGACCTGCCAGAATACCCGCAAGATTCCATTGCAGCACTGGGCGGATCTCATGGTTCCGGCCACCCGTATCCACACAAGGTCTTAGGCCCTAGGCATCGATGGAGAAGGAATCCAGAGACGCCCGCCCGAGCGAACTCGCTATGGGGACTTGGCCTTTCCCGAGGCCACCAGAGCGGTCCCTGAGGTCCCCGTCTTAAAGTCGAGCGCAGCACCTGCTGGAACTCGGAGAAATCCAGGCATGGTTCTCTCCTCCAGGCACTTGATGAGGCTTCTCCGCTTGATCATCCGTCGGCCGCTGAGGTCGTCTCGGAGGCTTATTCACACCATAAACTCTTGGAACTTCCAAAGGCGGTCTTCACAACCCTTGCATGCAACAACTCACGAAGTTCCGGCGAAGATTACCCGTCTCACTCGAGAGGAGAGCACAGGAGTCCCGCGCCTACATGCCGAGGATCCCGCGGTCTTCGCGCCTCTAGCTCGAGAAGGGAGGGGATCCTTTCGCCTGTGTGGTCAGGGAAATATATTCCCGGGTTCCGTCACATTTCTCAAGAGGGGCACTCTCCCAGCAGGAAAGGCGAGA
>NW_017191392.1:0-10802 GCF_001704415.2 Capra hircus
CTTGCCTTTGCACTTAGGTCCCAAGCTGTCAGAGGGAGGAAAGGCAACAGCAGGGCTCCTTTCAGCGGTTGCTTGGCGCCCAGACTCAGCGCCACACGGAGAGCACCAGGTTCCAAGGGCCCCTGGCTGGGTTTTGCAGCCCCAACACCCAGAGGCTGACTCCGTGGGTGCCTAGAAAGTGTGTGAGAGACGTAGGTTCCCTAGCACTCTCCTCCCCAGCAGAGACATGTGCAGGTGGTTGGGGCCTTGATCCTGCGTGTCTGGGTTCCCGCCCACAGCCCCAACTCAGGGGAAGCAGCCCCTGAGGCAAGACCTGCTGGAGGAGCCCTGCGCCCCGCCTGATAGGCGAGAGCACAGCCAGCAGGAAGCGAGCCTCCTCGGGGAAGAGGAGCAGCAAGTCCCCGTCAAGCTGAAAGCCCTGCTTCACGAAGCTAAGTGCCCTCCAGTACGGCAGAGCTCTAGCTCTGTTCAGAGCCCGATCTGGCAGAGTTCCTGGCGAGCTGCTCTGCCGGGGGCAGCCTTGCCAGACTTGCCTTGCTTTTAGGCTCCCTCCCCAGGAAGGAGCAGGCTGCGAGGCTGGGAACGCCACTGGCGCCTTCCTTGCCTTCAGCTCCAATCCTGCCTTGCCTTTGCACTTAGGTCCCAGCCTCCTTGAGGAGGGCTTAGGGGCTGGTGGGTTGCACACTGCCAAGGGCTCCAGCAGTGAAAGCTCTGTCAGAGGGAAGGGAAGGGCAACTGCAGGGCTCCTCCAGCGGTTGCTTGGCCGCCCAGACAGCGCCGCACGGAGAGCACCAGGCTCCAGGGCCCTGGCTGGGTTTTCAGCCCCCGCACACACGGAGGCTGATTCCTTGGGTGCCAGAAAGTGTATGACAGACGTAGGTTCCCTAGCACTCTCCTCCCCAGCAGAGACATGTGCAGGTGGTTGGGGCCTGATCCTGCGTGTCTGGGTTCCTGCCCACAGCCCCAACTCAGGGGAAGCAGCCCCTGAGGCAAGACCTGCTGGAGGAGCCCTGCGCCCCCGCCTGATAGGCGAGTGCACAGCCAGCAGGGAAGCGAGCCTCCTCGGGGGAAGAGGAGGCAGCCCAGCCCCGTCAAGCTGAAAGCCCTGCTTACACGAAGCTAAGTGCGCCTCCAGTACGGCAGAGCTCTAGCTCTGTCAGAGCCCCGATCTGGCAGAGTTCCTGGCCGAGGCTGCTCTGCCATAGCCTTGCCCAGACTTGCCTTGCTTTTAGGCTCCTCCCCAGGAAGGAGCAGGCAGCAGGAGCCTGGGAGACGCCACTGGGCCTTCTTGCCTCAGCTCCAATCCTGCCTTGCCTTTGCACATAGGTCCCAGCCTCCTTTGGGGAGGGCTTAGGGGGTGGTGGGTTGCACACTGCCAAGGCTTCCAGCAGTGAGAAGCTCTGTCAGAGGGAAGGAAGGGCAACTGCAGGGCTCCTCCAGCGGTTTCTTGGCCGCCCAGATCAGCGCCGCACGGAGAGCACCAGGCTCCCAGGGCCCCTGGCTGGGGTTTTCAGCCCCGCACACACGGAGGCTGATTCCTTGGGTGCCAGAAAGTGTATGACAGACGTAGGTTCCCTAGCACTCTCCTCCCCAGCAGAGACATGTGCAGGTGGTTGGGGCCTGATCCTGCGTGTCTGGGTTCCCGCCCACAGCCCCAACTCAGGGGAAGCAGCCCCTGAGGCAAGACCTGCTGGAGGAGCCCTGCGCCCGCCTGATAGGCGAGTGCACAGCCAGCAGGGAAGCGAGCCTCCTCGGGGGAAGAGGAGGCCAGCCCGTCAAGCTGAAATCCCTGCTTACACGAAGCTAAGTGCGACTCCAGTACGGCAGATCTCTAGCTCTGTTCAGAGGCCCGATCTGGCAGAGTTCCTGGCACCAAGATGCTCTGCCATAGGCGAGCCTTGCGCAGACTTGCCTTGCTTTAAGGCTCCCTCCCCAGGAAGGAGCAGGCTGTGTGAGGCTCGGAAACGCCACTGGCGCCTTCCTGGCTTCAGCTCTACCCCTGCCTTGCCTTTGCACTTAGGTCCCAAGCGTCCTTGAGGAGGGCTTAGGGGCTGGTGGGTTGCACACTGCCAAGGGCTCCAGCAGTGAAAGCTCTGTCAGAGGGAAGCGAAGGGCAACAGCAGGGCTCCTTCAGCGGTTCCTTGGCCGCCCAGACAAAGCTCCGCACGGAGAGCACCAGGTTCCAAGGGCCCCTGGCTGGGTTTTGCATCCCCACACTCCCAGAGGCTGACTCCGTGAGAAATGTGACGTAGGTTCCCTAGCACTCTCCTCAGAGACATGCAGGGTTGGGGCTATCCTGCGTGTCTGGGTTCCCGCCCCAACTCAGGGGAAGCAGCCCCTGAGGCAAGACCTGCTGGAGGAGCCCTGCGCGCCCGCCTGATAGGCGAGAGCACAGCCAGCAGTGTAGCGAGCCTCCTCGGGAGAAGAGGAGGCAGCCGAGCCCAGTCAAGAGGAAAGCCCTGCTTGCACGGAGCTAAGTGGGCCTCCAGTACGGCAGAGCTCTAGCTCTGCTCAGAGCCCCGATCTGGCAGAGTTTCTGGCGCGAGGCTGCTCCGGGGGCTCGCCTTGCCCAGACTTGCCTTGCTTTTAGGCTCCCTCCCCAGGAAGGAGCTGTCTGAGCGAGCCTGGGAGACGCCACTGGTGCCTTCCTTGCCTCAGCTCCAATCCTGCCTTGCCTTTGCACATAGGTGCCAGGCGTCCTTGGGAGGCTTAGGGGGTGGTGGGTTGCACACTGCCAAGGGCTTCAGCAGTGAGAGCTCTGTCAGAGGGAAGGAAGGGCAACTGCAGGGCTCCTCCAGCGGTTTCTAGGCCGCCTAGAATCAGCGCCGCACCGAGAGCACCAGGCTCCCAGGGCCCCTGGCTGGGTTTTCAGCCCCGCACACACGGAGGCTGATCCTTGGTGCCCAGAAAGTGTATGACAGACGTAGGTTCCCTAGCACTCTCCTCCCCAGCAGAGACATGTGCAGGTGTTTGGGGCCTGATCCTGCGTGTCTGGGTTCCTGCCCACAGCCCAACTCAGGGGAAGCAGCCCCTGAGGCAAGACCTGCTGGAGGAGCCCTGCGCCCCGCCTGATAGGCGAGTGCACAGCCAGCAGGGAAGCGAGCCTCCTCGGGGGAAGAGGAGGCAGCAGTCCCCGTCAAGCTGAAAGCCCTGCTTGCACGAGCTAAGTGCGACTCCAGTACGGCAGAGCTCTAGCTCTGCTCAGAGGCCCGATCTGGCAGAGTTCCTGGCGCAAGATGCTCTGCCGCGAGCCTTGCCCAGACTTGCCTTGCTTTAAGGCTCCCTCCAGGAAGGAGCAGGCTGTGGAGGCTGGGAAACGCCACTGGCGCCTTCCTTGGCTTCAGCTCCAATCCTGCCTTGCCTTTGCACTTAGGTCCCAAGCGTCCTTGAGGAGGGCTTAGGGGCTGGTGGGTTGCACACTGCCAAGGGCTCCAGCAGTGAAAGCTCTGTCAGAGGGAAGCGAAGGGCAACTGCAGGGCTCCTCCAGCGGTTCCTTGGCCGCCCAGACAGCGCCGCACGGAGAGCACCAGGTTCCAGGGCCCCTGGCTGGGTTTTCAGCCCCGCACACACGGAGGCTGATTCCTTGGGTGCCAGAAAGTGTATGACAGACGTAGGTTCCCTAGCACTCTCCTCCCCAGCAGAGACATGTGCAGGTGGTTGGGGCCTGATCCTGCGTGTCTGGGTTCCTGCCCACAGCCCCAACTCAGGGGAAGCAGCCCCTGAGGCAAGACCTGCTGGAGGAGCCCTGCGCCCCGCCTGATAGGCGAGAGCACAGCCAGCAGGTAGCGAGCCTCCTCGGGGAAGAGGAGGCAGCAAGCCCGTCAAGCTGAAAGCCCTGCTTGCACGAAGCTAAGTGCGACTCCAGTACGGCAGAGCTCTAGCTCTGCTCAGAGGCCCCGATCTGGCAGAGTTTCTGGCGCAAGCTGCTCGGCCGGGGCCGCCTTGCCCAGACTTGCCTTGCTTTAAGGCTCCCTCCCCAGGAAGGGAGCTGTGTGAGAGCCTCGGGAACGCCACTGGCGCCTTCCTGGCCTCAGCTCCCCTGCCTTGCCTTTGCACTTAGGTCCCAGCGTCCTTGAGGAGGGCTTAGGGGCTGGTGGGTTGCACACTGCCAAGGGCTCCAGCAGTGAAGCTCTGTCAGAGGGAAGCGAAGGGCAACAGCAGGGCTCCTCCAGCGGTTCCTTGGCCGCCCAGAAAGCGCCGCACGGAGAGCACCAGGTTCCCAGGGGCCCTGGCTGGGTTTTTCATCCCCACACACCGGAGGCTGACTCCTTGGGTGCCTAGAAAGTGTGTGAGAGACGTAGGTTCCCTAGCACTCTCCTCCCCAGCAGAGACATGTGCAGGTGGTTTGGGGCCCATCCTGCGTGTCTGGGTTCCGCCCACAGCCCAACTCAGGGGAAGCAGCCCCTGAGGCAAGACCTGCTGGAGGAGCCCTGCGCCCCCGCCTGATAGGCGAGAGCACAGCCAGCAGGGAAGCGAGCCTCCTCGGGGGAAGAGGAGGCAGCCGAGCCCGTCAAGGAAAGCCCTGCTTGCACGGAGCTAAGTGCGGCCTCCAGTACGGCAGAGCTCTAGCTCTGCTCAGAGCCCGATCTGGCAGAGTTCCTGGCGCGAGGCTGCTCGGCCGGGCGCCTTGCCCAGACTTGCCTTGCTTTTAGGCTCCCTCCCCAGGAAGGAGCAGGCTGCAGGAGCCTGGGAGACGCCACTGGCGCCTTCCTGCCTCAGCTCCAATCCTGCCTTGCCTTTGCACTTAGGTCCCAGCGTCCTTGGGGAGGGCTTAGGGGGTGGTGGGTTGCACACTGCCAAGGGCTTCAGCAGTGAGAGCTCTGTCAGAGGGAAGGGAAGGGCAACTGCAGGGCTCCTCCAGCGGTTCTTGGCGCCCAGATCAGCGCCACACGAGAGCACCAGGCTCCCAGGGCCCCTGGCTGGGTTTTTCAGCCCGCACACACGGAGGCTGATTCCTTGGGTGCCCAGAAAGTGTATGACAGACGTAGGTTCCCTAGCACTCTCCTCCCCAGCAGAGACATGTGCAGGTGGTTTGGGCCTGATCCTGCGTGTCTGGGTTCCTGCCCACAGCCCCAACTCAGGGGAAGCAGCCCCTGAGGCAAGACCTGCTGGAGGAGCCCTGCGCCCCGCCTGATAGGCGAGTGCACAGCCAGCAGGGAAGCGAGCCTCCTCGGGGAAGAGGAGGCAGCCCAGCCCCGTCAAGTTGAAAGCCCTGCTTGCACGGAGCTAAGTGCGCCTCCAGTACGGCAGAGCTCTAGCTCTGCTCAGAGCCCCGATCTGGCAGAGTTCCTGGCGCGAGGCTGCTCTGCCGGGGCTAGCCTTGCCCAGACTTGCCTTGCTTTTAGGCTGCCCTCTCCAGGAAGGAGCAGGCAGCAGGAGCCTGGGAGTCGCCACTGGCGCCTTTCTTGCCTCAGCTCCAATCCTGCCTTGCCTTTGCACTTAGGTCCCAGTCCTCCTTAAGGAGAGCTTAGGGGCTGGTGGGTTGCACACTGCCAAGGGCTCCAGCAGTGAGAATTCTGTCAGAGGGAAGGAAGGGCAACTGCAGGGCTCCTCCAGCGGTTGCTTGGCCGCCCAGATTCAGCGCCACACGGAGAGCACCAGGCTCCCAGGGCCCCTGGCTGGGGTTTTCAGCCCCGCACACACGGAGGCTGATTCCTTGGGTGCCCAGAAAGTGTATGACAGACGTAGGTTCCCTAGCACTCTCCTCCCCAGCAGAGACATGTGCAGGTGTTTGGGGCCTGATCCTGCGTGTCTGGGTTCCTGCCCACAGCCCCAACTCAGGGGAAGCAGCCCCTGAGGCAAGACCTGCTGGAGGAGCCCTGCGCCCCGCCTGATAGGCGAGTGCACAGCCAGCAGGGAAGCGAGCCTCCTCGGGGGGAAGAGGAGGCAGCAAGTCCCCGTCAAGCTGAAATCCCTGCTTACACGAAGCTAAGTGCGACTCCAGTACGGCAGATCTCTAGCTCTGTTCAGAGCCCGATCTGGCAGAGTTCCTGGCACCAAGATGCTCTGCCATAGGCGAGCCTTGCGCAGACTTGCCTTGCTTTAAGGCTCCCTCCCCAGGAAGGAGCAGGCTGTGTGAGGCTCGGAAACGCCACTGGCGCCTTCCTGGCTTCAGCTCTACCCCTGCCTTGCCTTTGCACTTAGGTCCCAAGCGTCCTTGAGGAGGGCTTAGGGGCTGGTGGGTTGCACACTGCCAAGGGCTCCAGCAGTGAAAGCTCTGTCAGAGGGAAGCGAAGGGCAACAGCAGGGCTCCTTCAGCGGTTCCTTGGCCGCCCAGACAAAGCTCCGCACGGAGAGCACCAGGTTCCAAGGGCCCCTGGCTGGGTTTTGCATCCCCACACTCCCAGAGGCTGACTCCGTGGGTGCCTAGAAAGTGTGTGAGAGACGTAGGTTCCCTAGCACTCTCCTCCCCAGCAGAGACATGTGCAGGTGGTTGGGGCCTTATCCTGCGTGTCTGGGTTCCCGCCCACAGCCTCAACTCAGGGGAAGCAGCCCCTGAGGCAAGACCTGCTGGAGGAGCCCTGCGCGCCCGCCTGATAGGCGAGAGCACAGCCAGCAGTGTAGCGAGCCTCCTCGGGAGAAGAGGAGGCAGCCGAGCCCAGTCAAGAGGAAAGCCCTGCTTGCACGGAGCTAAGTGGCCTCCAGTACGGCAGAGCTCTAGCTCTGCTCAGAGCCCCGATCTGGCAGAGTTTCTGGCGCGAGGCTGCTCGGCCGGGGGCTCGCCTTGCCCAGACTTGCCTTGCTTTTAGGCTCCTCCCCAGGAAGGAGCTGTCTGAGCGAGCCTGGGAGACGCCACTGGTGCCTTCCTTGCCTCAGCTCCAATCCTGCCTTGCCTTTGCACATAGGTGCCAGGCGTCGTTGGGGAGGGCTTAGGGGTGGTGGGTTGCACACTGCCAAGGGCTTCAGCAGTGAGAGCTCTGTCAGAGGGAAGGAAGGGCAACTGCAGGGCTCCTCCAGCGGTTTCTAGGCCGCCTAGAATCAGCGCCGCACGAGAGCACCAGGCTCCCAGGGCCCCTGGCTGGGGTTTTCAGCCCCGCACACACGGAGGCTGATTCCTTGGGTGCCCAGAAAGTGTATGACAGACGTAGGTTCCCTAGCACTCTCCTCCCCAGCAGAGACATGTGCAGGTGTTTGGGGCCTGATCCTGCGTGTCTGGGTTCCTGCCCACAGCCCCAACTCAGGGAAGCAGCCCCTGAGGCAAGACCTGCTGGAGGAGCCCTGCGCCCCCGCCTGATAGGCGAGTGCACAGCCAGCAGGAAGCGAGCCTCCTCGGGGGAAGAGGAGGCAGCCCAGCCCGTCAAGTTGAAAGCCCTGCTTGCACGGAGCTAAGTGCGCCTCCAGTACGGCAGAGCTCTAGCTCTGCTCAGAGCCCCGATCTGGCAGAGTTCCTGGCGCGAGGCTGCTCTGCCGGGGGCTAGCCTTGCCCAGACTTGCCTTGCTTTTAGGCTGCCTCTCCAGGAAGGAGCAGGCAGCAGGAGCCTGGGAGTCGCCACTGGCGCCTTTCTTGCCTCAGCTCCAATCCTGCCTTGCCTTTGCACTTAGGTCCCAGTCCTCCTTAAGGAGAGCTTAGGGGCTGGTGGGTTGCACACTGCCAAGGGCTCCAGCAGTGAGAATTCTGTCAGAGGGAAGGGAAGGGCAACTGCAGGGCTCCTCCAGCGGTTGCTTGGCCGCCCAGATTCAGCGCCACACGGAGAGCACCAGGCTCCCAGGCCCTGGCTGGGGTTTTCAGCCCCGCACACACGGAGGCTGATTCCTTGGGTGCCCAGAAAGTGTATGACAGACGTAGGTTCCCTAGCACTCTCCTCCCCAGCAGAGACATGTGCAGGTGTTTGGGGCCTGATCCTGCGTGTCTGGGTTCCTGCCCACAGCCCCAACTCAGGGGAAGCAGCCCCTGAGGCAAGACCTGCTGGAGGAGCCCTGCGCCCCCGCCTGATAGGCGAGTGCACAGCCAGCAGGGAAGCGAGCCTCCTCGGGGGAAGAGGAGGCAGCAAGTCCCGTCAAGCTGAAATCCCTGCTTACACGAAGCTAAGTGCGACTCCAGTACGGCAGATCTCTAGCTCTGTTCAGAGGCCCGATCTGGCAGAGTTCCTGGCACCAAGATGCTCTGCCATAGGCGAGCCTTGCGCAGACTTGCCTTGCTTTAAGGCTCCCTCCCCAGGAAGGAGCAGGCTGTGTGAGGCTCGGAAACGCCACTGGCGCCTTCCTGGCTTCAGCTCTACCCCTGCCTTGCCTTTGCACTTAGGTCCCAAGCGTCCTTGAGGAGGCTTAGGGGCTGGTGGGTTGCACACTGCCAAGGGCTCCAGCAGTGAAAGCTCTGTCAGAGGGAAGCGAAGGGCAACAGCAGGGCTCCTTCAGCGGTTCCTTGGCCGCCCAGACAAAGCTCCGCACGGAGAGCACCAGGTTCCAAGGGCCCCTGGCTGGGTTTTGCATCCCCACACTCCCAGAGGCTGACTCCGTGGGTGCCTAGAAAGTGTGTGAGAGACGTAGGTTCCCTAGCACTCTCCTCCCCCAGAGACATGTGCAGGTGGTTGGGGCCTTATCCTGCGTGTCTGGGTTCCCGCCCACAGCCTCAACTCAGGGGAAGCAGCCCCTGAGGCAAGACCTGCTGGAGGAGCCCTGCGCGCCGCCTGATAGGCGAGAGCACAGCCAGCAGTGTAGCGAGCCTCCTCGGAGAAGAGGAGGCAGCCGAGCCCAGTCAAGAGGAAAGCCCTGCTTGCACGGAGCTAAGTGGGCCTCCAGTACGGCAGAGCTCTAGCTCTGCTCAGAGCCCCGATCTGGCAGAGTTTCTGGCGCGAGGCTGCTCGCCGGGGGCTCGCCTTGCCCAGACTTGCCTTGCTTTTAGGCTCCCTCCCCAGGAAGGAGCTGTCTGAGCGAGCCTGGGAGACGCCACTGGTGCCTTCCTTGCCTCAGCTCCAATCCTGCCTTGCCTTTGCACATAGGTGCCAGGCGTGGTTGGGGAGGGCTTAGGGGGTGGTGGGTTGCACACTGCCAAGGGCTTCAGCAGTGAGAGCTCTGTCAGAGGGAAGGGAAGGGCAACTGCAGGGCTCCTCCAGCGGTTTCTAGGCCGCCTAGAATCAGCGCCGCACCGAGAGCACCAGGCTCCCAGGGCCCCTGGCTGGGGTTTTCAGCCCCGCACACACGGAGGCTGATTCCTTGGGTGCCCAGAAAGTGTATGACAGACGTAGGTTCCCTAGCACTCTCCTCCCCAGCAGAGACATGTGCAGGGGTTGGGGCCTGATCCTGCGTGTCTGGGTTCCTGCCACAGCCCCAACTCAGGGGAAGCAGCCCCTGAGCAAGACCTGCTGGAGGAGCCTGCGCCCCGCCTGATAGGCGAGTGCACAGCCAGCAGGGAAGCGAGCCTCCTCGGGGAAGAGGAGGCAGCCCAGCCCCGTCAAGTTGAAAGCCCTGCTTGCACGGAGCTAAGTGCGCCTCCAGTACGGCAGAGCTCTAGCTCTGCTCAGAGCCCGATCTGGCAGAGTTCCTGGCGCGAGGCTGCTCTGCCGGGGGCTAGCCTTGCCCAGACTTGCCTTGCTTTTAGGCTGCCTCTCCAGGAAGGAGCAGGCAGCAGGAGCCTGGGAGTCGCCACTGGCGCCTTTCTGCCTCAGCTCCAATCCTGCCTTGCCTTTGCACTTAGGTCCCAGTCCTCCTTAAGGAGAGCTTAGGGGCTGGTGGGTTGCACACTGCCAAGGGCTCCAGCAGTGAGAATTCTGTCAGAGGGAAGGAAGGGCAACTGCAGGGCTCCTCCAGCGGTTGCTTGGCCGCCCAGATTCAGCGCCACACGGAGAGCACCAGGCTCCCAGGTCCCCTGGCTGGGGTTTTCAGCCCCGCACACACGGAGGCTGATTCCTTGGGTGCCCAGAAAGTGTATGACAGACGTAGGTTCCCTAGCACTCTCCTCCCCAGCAGAGACATGTGCAGGTGTTTGGGCCTGATCCTGCGTGTCTGGGTTCCTGCCCACAGCCCCAACTCAGGGGAAGCAGCCCCTGAGGCAAGACCTGCTGGAGGAGCCCTGCGCCCGCCTGATAGGCGAGTGCACAGCCAGCAGGGAAGCGAGCCTCCTCGGGGGAAGAGGAGGCAGCAAGTCCCCGTCAAGCTGAAATCCCTGCTTACACGAAGCTAAGTGCGACTCCAGTACGGCAGATCTCTAGCTCTGTTCAGAGGCCCGATCTGGCAGAGTTCCTGGCACCAAGATGCTCTGCCATAGGCGAGCCTTGCGCAGACTTGCCTTGCTTTAAGGCTCCCTCCCAGGAAGGAGCAGGCTGTGTGAGGCTCGGAAACGCCACTGGCGCCTTCCTGGCTTCAGCTCTACCCCTGCCTTGCCTTTGCACTTAGGTCCCAAGCGTCCTTGAGGAGGGCTTAGGGCTGGTGGGTTGCACACTGCCAAGGGCTCAGCAGTGAAAGCTCTGTCAGAGGGAAGCGAAGGGCAACAGCAGGGCTCCTTCAGCGGTTCCTTGGCCGCCCAGACAAAGCTCCGCACGGAGAGCACCAGGTTCCAAGGGCCCCTGGCTGGGTTTTGCATCCCCACACTCCCAGAGGCTGACTCCGTGGGTGCCTAGAAAGTGTGTGAGAGACGTAGTTCCCTAGCACTCTCCTCCCCAGCAGAGACATGTGCAGGTGGTTGGGGCCTGATCCTGCGTGTCTGGGTTCCCGCCCACAGCCCAACTCAGGGGAAGCAGCCCCTGAGGCAAGACCTGCTGGAGGAGCCTGCGCCCCGCCTGATAGGCGAGTGCACAGCCAGCAGGAAGCGAGCCTCCTCGGGGGAAGAGGAGGCAGCAGTCCCCGTCAAGCTGAAATCCCTGCTT
>NW_017191393.1:0-10802 GCF_001704415.2 Capra hircus
TCCAGGCGAGATGAGGCCCATTTCCGCTGAGGCGTCTCGAGGCTAATCACACCTAACCTCTGGAACTTCCAAAGGGTCCTTCACAACCTTGCTGCAACTCAAGAAGTTCCCCGACATACCCGTCTCCACTCGAGAGGAAGCACGAGAGCCCCACCCACGTCCACAGTAGCCCCATGTCCGCCTCCTAGCTCGAGGAGGGATCCTTTCCCTGCGTTGTCGGGAAAGAATTCCGGTGTTCCCGTCGCATCTCAAGAGGAGGCGCTCTCCAAAGGAAGGCGAGAGGAACTCCAGGGTAGTGCTACCATTCCCAGAGTCAACCAGATGTCTCCGTCCATTCCAGGGAAACCTGTTTTCCCTGCACTGCCTCGACTTTCAAGCCGAGGATCGACTCACACCACGGTGGCACTTGGAACAGCCTTGTGGGAAAGCCTCGTGGGAAAGCCTCGTGGGAAGCCTCGAGGGAAAGCCACAGATCCCTTCATACACCCGAAGGGAAGCGTGACACTGCTCCTACAGCTCGGGAGGAAAGAGCACGTGCATTCCCCCACTCGAGACGAGGACTGACTCCCCTGGGGAGACTCCAGAAGTACCCCAAGATCCATGTCAGCACTGGAGAGGAATCCTCAGGTTCCGGCTGACTCCACACAAGGTCTTAGGCCCCGGCATCGACGGAGAGGAATCCCGAGAGTCCCCCGAGCAACTCGCATGGGGACCGGCCTTTTTTCTGTGGCCACCAGAGCGGGTCCTGAGGTCCCCGTCCTAAGTGGAGAGCACCTGCTGCAACTCGAGAAAATCCAGGAGGTTCTCCCCCCAGGCGAGATGAGGCCCATTTCCGCTGAGGCGTCTCCAGGCTATTTACACCTAACCTCTGGAACTTCCAAAGGGTCCATCACACCGTTGCTGCAACTCAAGAAGTTCCCCGACATTCCCGTCTCCACTCGAGAGGAAGCACGAGAGTCCGCCCACATCCAGAGGAGCCCCGTTTACGCCTCCTAGCTCGAGAGGAGGGATCCTTTCCCTGCGTGGTCGGGAAAGAATTCCGCGGCGTTCCCGTCGCATCTCAAGAGGAGGCGCTCTCCACAGTAAAGGCGAGAGGAATTCCAGGGTCGTGCCACCATTCCCAGAGTCCCCATATGTCTCCGTCCATTCCAGGGAAAACTGTTTTTCCTGCACTGCCTCGACTTTCAAGACGAGGATCGACTCACACCTTGGTGGCACGTGGGACAGCCCTTTGGGAAAGCCTCGTGGGAAAGCCTCGTGGGAAAGCCTCGAGGGAAAGCCACAGATCCCTTGATCCACCTGAATTGAAGCTCGACACTGCTCCTACAGCTCGGGAGGAAAGCGCACGTGCATGCCCCCACTCGAGACGAGGACTGACTCCCCTGGGGAGACTCCAGAAGTCCCAAGATCCATGTCAGCACTGGAGAGGAATCCTCAGGTTCCGGCACTGACTCCACACAAGGTCTTAGGCCCCGGCATCGAAGGGAGAGGAATCCCGAGAGGCCCCGGGCAACTCGCATGGGGAATGGCCTTTCCTGAGGCCACCAGAGCGGGTCCCTGAGGTCCCCGTCGTAAGTCGAGAGCACCTGCCGCAACTCGAGGAAATCCAGGAGGTTCTCCCCTGCAGGCGAGATGAGGCCCATTTCCGCTGAGGTCTCTCTAGACTAATCACACCAAACCTCTGGAACTTCCAAAGGGTCTTTCACAACCTTGCTGCAACTCAACAAGTTCCCCAAGATGCCCATCTCCACTCGAGAGGAAGCACTAGAGTCCCGCCCACATCCAGAGGAGCCCCGTTTCCGCCTCCTAGCTCGAGAGGAGGGATCCTTTCCCTGCGTGTTCGGCAAAGAATTCCCGGCGTTCCCGTCGCATCTCAAGAGGAGGCGCTCTCCACAGGAAAGGCGAGAGGAACTCCAGGGTCGTGCCACCATTCCCAGAGTCCCACAGATGTCTCAGTCCTTTCCAGGGAACCTGTTTTCCCTGCACAGCCTCGACTTTCATGCTGAAGATCGACTCACACCACGGTGGCACGTGGGAGCAGCCCTGTGGTAAAGCCTCGAGGGAAGCCCACAGATCCCTTGATCCAAGGCGAAGGGAAGCGTTACACTGGTGGCTACAGCTCGGGAGGAATGCTCACGTGCATGCCCCACTCGAGACGAGGACTGACTCCACTGGGGAGACTCCAGAAGTACCCAAGATCCATGTCAGCACTGGAGAGGAATCCTCAGGTTCGGCACCCACTTCACACAAGATCTTAGGCCCCTGCACCGACGGGAGAGGAATCCTGAGAGGCCCGCGAGCTACTCGCATGGGGACTGGCCTTTCCTGAGGCCAACAGATCGGGTCCCTGAGGTCCCGGTCGTAAGTCGTGAGGCAACTGCCGCAACTCGAGAAAATCCAGGAGGTTCCCCGCTCCAGGCTAGATGAGGCCGCCATTTCCGCTGAGGCGTCTCGAGGCTAATCACACCTAACCTCTGGAACTTACAAAGGGTCTTCCACAACCTTGCTGCAACTCAAGAAGTTCCCCGACATAACCCGTCTCCACTCGAGAGGAAGCACGAGAGTCCGCCAAAATCAGAGGAGCCCCGTTTCCGCCTCCTAGCTCGAGAGGAGGGATCCTTTCCCTGCGTGGTCGGGAAAGAATTCCCCGCATTCCCGTCGCATCTCAAGAGGAGGCGCTCTCCACAGGAAAGGCGAGAGGAACTTCAGGGTCGTGCCACATTCCCAGAGTCCCCAGATGTCTCAGTCGCATTCCAGGGAAACCTGTTTTCCCTCCACTGCCTCGACTTTCAAGCCGAGGATCGACTCACACCACAGTGGCACGTGGCACAGCCTGTGGGAAAGACTAGTGGAAAGACTCCTGGGAAAGCCTCGAGGGAAAGCCCCTGATCGCTTGATCCACGCGAAGGGAAGGCGTGACACTTGCTGCTACAGCTCGGGTAGAAAGCGCACGTGCATGCCCCCGCTCGAGACGAGGACTGACTCCACTGGGGAGACTCCAGAGGTACCCGAAAATCCATGTCAGCACTGGAGAGGAATGCTCAGGTTCCAGCACCGACTCCACACAAGATCTTATGCCCAGGCATAGACGGGAGAGGAATCCCGAGAGGAACCCGAGCAACTCACATGGGGTTTGACCTTTCCTGAGGCCACCAGGCGGGTCCCTGAGGTCCCCGTCGTAAGTCGAGAGCACCTGCTGCAACTCGAGAAAATCCAGGAGGTTCTCCCCTCCAGGCGAGATGAGGCCCATTTCCGCTGAGGCGTCTCGAGGCTAATCACACCTAACCTCTGGAACTTCCAAAGGGTCCTTCACACCCTTGCTGCAACTTAACAATTTCCTCGACATACCCGTCTCCACTTGAGAGGAAGCACGAGAGTCCCGGCCACATCCAGAGGAGCCCCGTTTCCGCCTCCTAGATCGAGAGGAGGGATCCTTTCCCTGCGTGGTCGGGAAAGAATTCCCGGCGTTCCCGTCGCATCTCAAGAGGAGGCGCTCTCCACAGGAAAGGCGAGAGGAACTCCAGGGTCGTGCCAATCATTCCCAGAGACAACCAGATATCTCAGTCCATTCCAGGGAAACCTGTTTTCCCTGCACTGCCTCGACTTTCAAGACGAGGTTCGACTCACACCACGGTGGCACGTGGGACAGCCCTGTGGGAAAGCCTCGTTGGAAAGCCTCGTGGGAAAGCCTCGAGGGAAAGCCCCTGATCCCTTGATCCACGAGAAGGGAAGTGCGACACTGCTTCTTCAGCTCGGGAGGAAAGCGCACGTGCATGGCCTCCACTCTAGCCGAGGACTGACTCCCCTGGGGAGACTCCAGAAGTACCACAAGATCCATGACTGCATTGGAGTAGAATCCTCAGGTTCGGCGACCGACTCCACACAAGGTCTTAGGCACCGGCATCGACGGCAGAGGAATCCCGAGTGGCCCCCCAGCAACTCTCATGGGTCTGGCCTATCCTGATGCTACCAGAGCGGGTCCCTGAGGCCGGGTCATAAGTCGAGAGCACCTGCCGCAACTCGAGAAAATCCAGGAGGTTCTCGCCCGCCAGGCGAGATGAGGCCCATTTCCACTGAGGGGTCTCAAGGCTAATCACACGTAACCTCTGGAACTGTCAAAGGTCCTTCACAACCTCGGTGCAACTCAAGAAGTTCCCCGAAATAAACGTCTCCACTCGAGAGGAAGCACGAGAGTCCCGCCCACATCCACAGGAGCCCCGTTTCCGCCTCCTAGATCGAGAGGAGGGATCCTTTCCCTGCGTGTTCGGGAAGGAATTCCCGGAATTCCCGTCGCACCTCAAGAGGAGGCGCTCTCCACAGGAGAGGCGAGAGGAACTCCAGGGTCGTGTCACCATTCCCAGATTCCCCCAGATGTCTCAGTCCATTCCAGGGAAAACTGGTTTCGCTGCACTGCCTTCGACTTTCAAGCCGAGGATCGAGTCACACCACGGTGGCACGTGGGACAGCCCTGTGGGAAAGCCTCGTGGGAAAACCTCGTGGGAAAGCCTCCTTGGAAAGCCATAGATCCTTGAACACGCGAAGGAAGCGTGACACTGCTGCTGCAACTAGGGTGGAAAGCGCACGTGCATGCCCCAACTAGAGACGAGGACTGACTCCCCTGGGGAGACTCCAGAAGTACCCCAAGATCCATGTCAGCACTGGAGAGGAATGCTCAGGTTCCGGCACCGACTCCACACAAGATCTTAGGGCCCCGGCATCGAAGGGAGAGGAATCCTGAGAGGACCCCGAGCAACTCGCATGAGGACTTGCCTTTCCTGAGGCCACCAGAGCGGCGTCCCTGAGGTCCCCGTCACAAGTCGCGAGCACCTGCGGCAACTCGAGAAATCCAGGAGGTTCTCCCCTCCAGGCAAGATGAGCCCTTTTCCGCAGAGGCGTCTCGAGGCTAATCACATCTAATATCTGAAACTTACAAAGGGTCCTTCACACCATATCTGCAACTCAAGAAGTTCCCCGACATACCCGTCTCACTCGAGAGAAGCATGAGAGTCTCGCCCACATCCAGAGAGCCCCGTTTCCGCTCCTAGCTTGAGAGGAGGGATCCTCTCCCTGCGTGGTCGGAAAGAATTCCCGGCGTTCCCTTCGGCATCTCAAGAGGAGCGCTCTCCACCGGAAAGGCGAGAGAAATCCAGGGTCGTGCCACATTCCCAGAGTACCCAGATGACTCGGTCCATTCCAGGGAAAACTGTCTTCCCTGCAGTGTCTCGACTTTCAATCCGAGGATCGACTCACACCACGGTGGCACGTGGGACAGCCCTGTGGAAAGCCTCGTGGGAAAGCCTCGCGGGAAAGCCTCCTTGGAAAGCCCCTGATCCCTTGATCCAGGCGAAGGGAAGCGCGACACTGCTGCTACAGCTCGGAGGAAAGCGCACATGCATGGCCCCACTCGAGACGAGGACTGACTCCCCTGGGAGACTCCAGAAGTACCCAAGATCCATGTCAGAACTGGAGAGGAATCCTCAGGTTACAGCACTGACTCCACAGAAGGTCTTAGGCCCAGCATCGACGGGAGAGGAACCCCGAGAGGCCCCCGAGAAACTCGCATGGAGACTGGTCTTTCCTGAGGCCACCAGAGCGGGTCCCAGGGTTCCCGTGTAAGGCGAGAGCACCTGCCGCAACTCGAGAAAATCCAGGAGGTTCTCTCCTCCAGGCGAGATGAGGCCCATTTCCGCTGAGGCGTGTCGAGGCTATTCACACCTAATCTCTGGAACTTCCAAAGGGTCCTTCCACCCTAGCTGCAACTCAAGAAGTTCCCCGACATACCCGTCTCCACTCGAGAGGAAGCACGAGAGTCCCGCCCACATCCACAGGAGCACCGTTCCGCCTCCTAGCTTGAGAGGAGGGATCCGTTCCTGCGTGGTCCGGGAAAGATTCCCGTGTTCCGTCGCATCTCAAGAGGAGGCGCTCTCCACAGGAAAGGCGAGAGGAACTCCAGGGTCATGCCACATTCCCAGAGTCCCCAGATGTCTCAGTCCATTCCAGGAAACCTGTTTTCCCGCACTGCCTCGACTTTCAAGCGGAGGATCGACTTTACAACACGGTGGCACGTGGGACACCCTGTGGGAAAGCTCGTGGGAAAGCCTCGAGGGAAAGCACAGATCCCTTGATCCACGCGAAGGAAGCGTGACACTGCTGCTACAGCTCGGAGGAAAGCGCACGTGCATGCCCCCACTCGAGACGAGGACTGACTCCCCTGGAAGACTCCAGAATTACCCCAAGATCCATGTCAGCACTGGAGAGAATCGTCAGTTTCCGGCACGACTTCACGCAAGGTCTTAGGCCCCAGCATCAACGGAGAGGAATCCTGAAGGCCCCTAGCAACTCGCATGGGACTGGCCTTTCCCGAGGCCACCAGAGCGGGTCCTGAGGTCCCCGTCGTAAGTCGAGAGCACTGCCGCATCTCGAGAAAATCCAGGAGGTTCTCCTTCCAGGCGAGATGAGGCCAATTTCCGCTAAGGCGTCTCGAGGCTAATCACACCTAACCTATGGAATTCCAAAGGGTCCTTCACACCCTTGCTGCAATCAAGAAGTTCCCCGACATACCAGTCTCCACTCGAGAGGAAGCACGAAAGTCCCGCCACATCCAGAGGAGCCTAGTTTCCGCTCATGGCTCGAGAGAAGGGATCCTTTCACTCGTGTCGGGAAAGAATTCCCGGCATTTCCTCGCATCTCAAGAGGAGGCGCTCTCCACAGGAAAGGCGAGAGGAACTCCAGGGTCGTGCCACCATTCCAGAGTCCCCCAGATGTCTCAGTCCATTCCAGGGTAAACTGTTTTCCCTGCACTGCCTCGACTTCAAGCCGAGGATCGACTTACACAACGTGACACGTGGTCAGCCCTGTCGGAAAGCCTCGTGGGAAAGCCTCGTGGGAAAGCCTCCTGGGAAAGCCTCGAGGGAAAGCCACAGATGCTTTGATCCACGCGAAGGGAAGCGTGACACTGCTGCTTCAGCTCGGGAGGAAAGCACACGTGCATGCCCCACTCGAGACGAGGACTGACTCCCCTGGGGAGACTCCAGAAGTAGCCAAGATTCATGTCAGCACTGGAGAGGAACCCTCACTTTACGGCACCGACTCCACAAAGGTCTTAGGCCCCAGCATCGACGGGAGAGGAATCCCGTGAGTCTCCCCGAGCAACTCGAATGGGACTGGCCTTTCCTGAGGCCACCAGAGCGGTCCCTGAGGTCCCCGTCGTAGGTCGAGAGCACCTGCAGCAACTTGAGGAAATCCAGGAGTTCTCCCTTCCAGGCGAGATGAGGACCATTTCCGCTGAGGTGTCTCAAGGCTAATCACACCTAACCTCTGGAACTTCCAAAGGGTCCTTCACACCCTTGCTGCAACTCAAGAAGATCCCATCATACCGTCTCCACTCGAGAGAAGCACGAGAGTCCCACCCACATTCAGAGAGCCCCGTTTCCGCCTCCTTGCTAGAGAGGAGGTATCCTTTCCCTCAGTGATCGGAACAGTTCCCAGTGTTCCTGGCGCATCTAAAGAGGAGGCGATCTCCACAGGAAAGGCGAGAGGAACACCAGGTCGTGCCACCATTCCAGAGTCCCCAGATGTCTCAGGCCATTCCAGGAAACCTGTTTTCCCTGCACTGCCTCGCCTTTCAAGCCGAGGATCGACCCACACCACGGTGGCACGTGGACAGCCCTGTGGGAAAGCCTCGTGGGAAAGCCTCAAGGAAAGCCACAGTTGCTTTGATCAACGCGAAGGAAGCGTGACACTGCTGCTACAGCTCGGAGGAAAGCACACGTGCCTGCCCCCACTCTAGACGACGAAAGACTCCGCCTGGGGAGACTCCAGAAGTAGCCCAAGATCCATGTCAGCACTGGAGAGGAATCCTCAGGTTGTGCACCAACTCCACTCAAGGTCTTAGGCCCCGGCATCGACGGGAGAGGAATCCCGAGAGCCCGGAGCAACTCCCATGGGACTGGCCTTTCCTGTGTCCACCAGAGCGGGTCCCTGAGGTCTCCATCGTAAGTCGAGAGCACCTGCCCAACTCGAGAAAATCCAGGAGGTTCTCCCTCCAGGCGAGATGAGGCCATTTCTGCTGAGGCGTCTCGAGGCTAATCACACCTAATCTCTGGAACTTCCAAACGGTGCTTCACACCCTGGCTGCAACTCAAGATGTTCCCCGACATACCGTCTCCATTCGAGAGGAAGCACGAGAGTCCCGCCCACATCCAGAGGAGCCCCGTTTCTGCCTACTAGCTCGAGAGGAGGGATCCTTCCCTGCGTCATCGGGAAAGAAATCCGGCGTTCCCGTCGCATCTCAAGAGGAGGCGCTCTCCACAGGAAAGGCGAGAGGAACTCCAGGGTCGTGCCACCTTTCCAGAGTCCCCCAGATGTCTCAGTCCATTCCAGGGAAACCTGTTTTCCCTGCAGTGCTTCGACATTCAACCGAGATCGACTCACACCAGTTGGCATGTCGGACAGCCCTGTGGGAAAGCCTCGTGGGAAAGCCTCGTGGGAAAGCCTCATGGGAAAGCCTCGAGGGAAAGCCACAGATGCTTTGATCCACGCATAGGAAGTGTGACTCTGCTGCTACAGCTCCGGAGGAAAGCGCACGTGCATGACCCCACTCGAGACGAGACTGACTCCCCTGGGGAGACTCCAGAAGTATCCCAACATCCATGTCAGCACTGCAGAGGAATCCTCAGGTCCGGCACGGACTCCACACAAGGACTTAGGCCCCGGCATCGACGGAGAGGAATCCGAGAGGCCCCATGCAACTCGCTTGGGGACTGTCCTTTCCTAAGGCCACCAGAGCAGGTCCCTGAGGTCCCCGTCGTAAGTCGACAGCACCTGCCGCAACTCTAGAAAATCCAGGAGTTCTCCGCCGCCAGGCGAGATGAGGCCCATTTCCGCTGAGGCGTCTCGATGTTAATCACACCTAACCTCTGGAACTTCCAAAGGGTCCTTCACACCCTTGCTGCACCTCAGAAGTTCCCCGACATACCCGTCTCCACTCGAGAGGAAGTACGAGTGTCCCGCCCTCATCCAGAGGAGCCCCGTTTATGCTTACTAGCTCGAGGGAAGGACCCTTTCCTTGTGTGTTCGGTAAAAATTCTCGGTGTTCCCGTCGCAACTCAAGAGGAGGCGCTCTCACAGGAAAGGCGAGAGGAACTCCAGGGTCTGCCACCATTCCCAGAGACCCCCAGATGTCTCATTCCATTCCAGGAAACCTGTTTTCCCTGAACTGCTTCGACTTTCATGCCGAGGAACGACTCACACCCACGGTGGCACGTGTACAAACCTGTGGGAAGCCTCGTTGGAAAGCCTCGAGGGATAGCCACAGATCCCTTGATCCACTGGAAGGGAAGCGTGAATCTGCTGCTTCAGCTCGGGAGGAAAGCGCACATGCATGCCCCCACTCGAGACGACGAAAGACTCCCCTGTGGAGACTCCAGAAGTAGCCAAGTTCCATGTCAGCACTGGAGAAGAATCCTCAGGTTCCGGCACAGACTCCACACAAGGTCTTAGGCCCCGGCATCGACGGAGAGGAATCCCGAGAGGCCCCCGAGCAACTCGCATGCGGACTGGCCTTTCCTGAGGCCACCAGAGCGGGTCCCTGAGGTCCCCGTCGTAAGTCGAGAGCACCTGCCGCAACTCGAGAAAATCCAGGAGGTTCTCCCCTCCAGGCGAGATGAGGCCCATTTCCGCAGAGGCGTCTCGAGGCTAATCACACCTATCCTCTGGAACTTCCAAAGGGTCATTCACACCCTTGCTGCAACTCAAGAAGTTCCCCGACATACCCGTCTCCACTGGAGAGGAAGCACGAGAGTCCGCTCACATCCAGAGGAGCCCCGTTTCCGCCTCCTAGCTCGAGAGGACGGATCCTTTCCTTGCGTGGTCGAGAAAGATTTCCCGGCGTTCCCGACGCATCTCAAGAGGTGGCGCTCTCCAGAGGAAAGGCGAGAGGAACTCCATGGTCGTGCCACCAATCCCAGAGTCCCCCAGATGTCTCAGTCCATTCCAGGGAAACCTGTTTTCCCTCCACTGCCCTCGACTTTCAAGCCGAGGATCGACTCACACCACAGTGGCACGTGGCACAGCCCTGTGGGAAAGACTAGTGGAAAGACTCCTGGGAAAGCCTCGAGGGAAAGCCCCTGATCGCTTGATCCACGCGAAGGGAAGCGTGACACTGCTGCTACAGCTCGGGTAGAAAGCGCACGTGCATGCCCCCGCTCGAGACGAGGACTGACTCCACTGGGGAGACTCCAGAGGTACCCGAAAATCCATGTCAGCACTGGAGAGGAATGCTCAGGTTCCAGCACCGACTCCACACAAGATCTTATGCCCAGGCATAGACGGGAGAGGAATCCCGAGAGGAACCCGAGCAACTCACATGGGGTTTGACCTTTCCTGAGGCCACCAGGGCGGGTCCCTGAGGTCCCCGTCGTAAGTCGAGAGCACCTGCTGGCAACTCGAGAAAATCCAGGAGGTTCTCCCTCCAGGCGAGATGAGGCCCATTTCCGCTGAGGCGTCTCGAGGCTAATCACACCTAACCTCTGGAACTTCAAAGGGTCCTTCACACCCTTGCTGCAACTTAACAATTTCCTCGACATACCCGTCTCCACTTGAGAGGAAGCACGAGAGTCCGGCACATCCAGAGGAGCCCCGTTCCGCCTCCTAGATCGAGAGGAGGGATCCTTTCCCTGCGTGGTCGGGAAAGAATTCCCGGCGTTCCCGTCGCATCTCAAGAGGAGGCGCTCTCTCCACAGGAAAGGCGAGAGGAACTCCAGGGTCGTGCGCATCATTCCCCAGAGACAACCAGATATCTC
>NW_017191394.1:0-10801 GCF_001704415.2 Capra hircus
AGACCTTGGTGCGGTGCCGGAAACTGAGGAATCCTCTCCATGTTGACATGGATCTTCTGTTACTTCTGGAGTCTCTCCAGGGGAATCAGTCCTTGTCTCGAGTGGGGCATGCACGTGCAATTTCCTCCCGAGCTGTGCAGCCAGTGTCACGCTTCCCTTCGCGTGGACAAAGGGATCTGTGGCTTTCCCTCGAGGCTTTCCCACGAGGCTTTCCCATGAGGCTTCCCACAGGCAGTCCACGTGCCACCTTGTGTGAGTCGATTCTCGGCTGAAAGTTGAGCAGTGCAGGGAAAACAGGTTTCCTGGAATGGACCGAGACATCTGGAGACTCTGGGAATGGTGGCACGACCTGGAGTTCCCTCCGCCTTTCTGTGCGCCTCTTCTTGAGATGCGACGAACGCGGGAATTCTTCCGACACGCAAAAGGATCCCTCTCTCGACCTAGGAGGCGGAAACGGGCTACTCTGGATGTGGGAGGGACTCTCGTGCTTCCTCTCGAGTGGAGACGGGTATGTCGGGGAACTTCTTGAGTTGCAGCAAGGTGTGAAGGACCCTTTGGAAGTTCCAGGTTTGTTGATTAGCCTCGAGACGCCTCAGCGGAAATGGCCTCATCTCGCCTGGAGGGGAGAACCTCCTGGATTTTCTCGAGTTGCGGCAGTGCTCTCGACTTACGACGGGACCTCAGGGACCCGCTCTGGTGGCCTCAGGAAAGGCCAGTCCCCATGCGAGTTGCCGCGGGGCCTCTCGGGATTCCTCTCCCGTCGATGCGGCCTAAGACCTTGTGTGGAAGGTGCCAGAACTGAGGAGTCCTCTCCTGTGCTGACATGGATCTTGGGACTTCTTGAGTCTCCCCAGGGCAGTCAGTCCTCGTTCGTGTGGGGCATGCACGTGGTTTCCTCCCGAGCTGTAGCAGGTGTCATGCTTCCCTTCGCGAACAAGGGATAGGCTTTCCTCGAGGCTTTCCCACCCACAGCTTTCCCACAGGCTGTCCCACGTGCCACCTTGGTGTGAGTCGATCCTCGGCTTGAAAGTCCAGGCAGTGCAGGGAAAACAGGTTTCCCTGGAATGGACCAGACATCTGGGAACTCTGGGAATGGTGGCACGACCCTGGAGTTCCTCTCGCCTTTCCTGGAAAGCGCCTCTTCTTGAGATGCGACGGAACGCCGGAATTCTTGCCCGAACACGCAGGGAAAGGATCCCTCCTCTCGACCTAGGAGGCGGAAACGAGGCTCCTCTGGATGTGGGAGGGACTCTCGTGCTTCCTCTCGAGTGGAGACGGTATGTCGGGGAACTTCTTGAGTTGCAGCAAGGGTGTGAAGGACCCTTTGAAATTCCAGAGGTTTGGTGTGATTAGCCTCGAGACGCCTCAGCGGAAAATGGCCTCATCTCGCCTGGAGGGGAGAACCTCCTGGAATTTCTCGAGTTGCGGCAGGTGCTCTCGACTTACGACGGGGACCTCAGGGGACCCGCTCTGGTGGCCTCAGGAAAGGCCAGTCCCCATGCGAGTTGCTCGGGCCTCTCGGATTTCTCTCCCGTCGTGCCGGGCCTAAACCTTCTGTGGAATTGGTGCCGGAACTGAGGATTCCTGTTCTGTGCTGACATGGATCTGGGCACTTCTGGAGTCTCCCCAGGGGAGTCAGTCCTCGTCTCGTGTGGGCATGCACGTGCGTTTCCTCCCGAGCTGTAGCAGGTGTCATGCTTCCCTCGCGTAGATCAAGGGATATGTGGCTTCCCGAGGCTTTCCCACGAGGCTTCCCACGAGGCTTTCCCACAGGGCTGTTCCACGTGCCACCATGGTGTGAGTCGATAATCAGCTTGAAAGTCGGCAGTGCAGGAAAACAGGTTTCCCTGGAATGGACTGAGACATCTGGGGAACTCTGGGAATGGTGGCACGACCCTGGAGTTCCTCTCGCCTTTCCTGCCGAAAGCGCCTCTTCTTGAGATGTGACGGAACGCCGGAATTCTTTCCCGAACACGCAGGAAATGATCCCTCCTCTCGAGCTAGGAGGCGGAAACGGGGCTCCTCTGGATGTGGGCGGGACTCTCGTGCTTCCTCTCGAGTGGAGACGGGTATGTCGGGGAACTTCTTGAGTTGCAGCAAGGGTGTGAAGGACCCTTTGGAATTTCCAGAGGTTAGGTGTGATTAGCCTAGAGACGCCTCAGCGGAAATGGGCCTCATCTCGCCTGGAGGGAGAACCTCCTGGATTTTCTCGAGCTGCGGCAGGTGCTCTCGACTTATGACGGGGACCTCAGGGACCCGCTCTGGTGGCCTCAGGAAAGGCCAGTCCCCATGCGAGTTGCTCGGGGCCTCTCGAGATTCCTCTCCCGTCGATTCGGGCCTAAGACCTTGTGTGGAGTCGGTGCCGGAATCTGAGGGTTCCTCTCCAGTGCTGACATGGATCTTGGGATACTTCTGGAGTCTCCCCAGGGGAGTCAGTCCTCGTCTCAAGTGGGGGCATGCACGTGCGCTTTCCTCCCGAGCTGTAGCAGCAGCGTCACGCTTCCCTTCGTGTGGATCAAGGGATCTGTGGCTTTCCCAGTAGGCTTTCCCACGAGGCCTTCCCATGAGGCTTTCCCACAGGGCTGTTCCACGTGCCACCGTGGTTTGAGTCGATCCTCAGCTTGAATGCCGTGGCAGTGCAGGGAAAGCATGGAAAACAGGTTTCCCTGGAAAGGACTGAGACATCAGGGGGACTTTGGGTATGGTGGCACGACCCTGGAGTTCCTCTCGCCTTTCCTGTGGAGAGCGCCTCCTCTTGAGATGCGACGGGAACGCCGGAAATTCTTTCCCGTACACGCAGGGAAAGGATCCCTTCTCTCGAGCTAGGAGGCGGAAACGGGGCTCCTCTGGATGTGGGCGGACCTCGTGCTTCCTCTCGAGTGGAGACGGGTATGTCGGGGAACTTCTTGAGTTGCAGCAAGGGTGTGAAGGACCCTTTGGAAGTTCCAGTGGTTAGGCGTGATTAGCCTTGAGATGTCTCAGCGGAAAGGGGCCTCATCTCTCCTGGAAGGGAGAACCTCCTGGATTTTCTCTAGTTTCGGCAGGTGCTCTCGACTTACGACGGGGACCTCAGGGACCCGCTCTGGTGGCCTCAGGAAAGGCCAGTCCCCATGCGAGTTGCTCAGGGGCCTCTCGGGATTACTCTCCCGTCGATGCCGGGCCTAAGACCTTGTGTAGAGTCGGTGCCAGAAGCTGAGGAGTCCTCTCCAGTGCTGACATGGATCTTGGGATACTTCTTGAGTCTCCCCAGGGCAGTCAGTCCTCGTTACGAGTGGGGGCATGCACGTGCAATTTCCTCCCGAGCTGTAGCAGCAGTGTCACGCTTCCCTTCGCGTAGAACAAGGGATCTGTGGCTTTCCCTCGAGGCTTTCCCACGAGGCTTTCCCACAGGGCTGTCCCACGTGCCACCGTGGTGTGTGAGTCGATCCTCGGCTTGAAAGTCGAGGCAGTGCAGGGAAAACAGGTTTCCCTGGAATGGACTGAGACATCTGGGGACTCTGGGAATGGTGGCACGATAATGCAGTTCCTCTCGCGGTTCCTGTGGAGAGTGCCTCCTCTTGAGATGCGACAGGAATGCCGGGAATTCTTTCCCGACCACGCAGGGAAAGGATCCCTCCTCTCGAGCTAGGAGGCGGAAACGGGGCTCCTCTGGATGGGGCGACTCTCGTGCTTCCTCTCGAGTGGAGACGGTATGTCGGGGAAATTCTTGAGTTGCCAGCAAGGGTGTGAAGGACCCTTTGGACGTTCCAGAGGTTAGATGTGATTAGCCTCGAGATGCCGCAGCGGAAATGGGCCCTTCTCGCCTGGAGGGGAGAACCTCCTAGATTTACTCGAGTTGCGTCAGGTGCTCTGGACCTAAGACGGGGACCTCAGGGACCCGTTCTGGTGGCCTCAGGAAAGGCCAGTCCCCATGAAAGTTGCCCTGGGGCCTCGGGATTCCTCTCCCGTCGATGCCGGGGCCTAAGACCTTGTGTGGAGTCGGAGCCGGAACCTGAGGATTCCTCTCCAGTGCTGACGTGGATCTTGGGTACTTGTGGAGTCTCCCCAGGGGAGTCAGTCCTCGTCTCGAGTGGGGGCATCCACGTGCGCTATGCTCCCGAGCTGTAACAGCAGTGTCATGCTTCCTTTAGCGTGGATCAAGGGATCTGTGGCTTTCCCTCGAGTCTTTCCCTCGAGAATTTCCCACGAGGCTTTCCCAAGAGGCTTTCCCACAGGGCTGTCCAACGTGTCACTGTAGTGTGAGTCGACCCTTGGCTTGAAAGTTGAGGCAGTGCTGGAAAAACAGGTTTCCCTGGAATGGACGGAGACATCTGGGGGACTCTGGAATGGTGGCACGAACCTGGAGTTCCTCTGGCCTTTACTGTGGAGAGGGCCTCCTCTTGAGATGCGACGGGAACGTCGGGAATTCTTTCCCGACCACGCAGGGAAAGTGTCCCTCCTCTCCAGCTATGAGGTAACGGGGCTCCTCTGGATGTGGGCGGAACTCGTTCTTCCTCTCGAGTGGAGACGGGTATGTCGAGGCACTTTTTGAGTAGCAGCAAAGGGTGTGACGGACACTTTGGAAGTTCCAGAGGTTAGTTGTGATTAGCCTCCAGACGCCTCATTGGAAATGGGCCTCATCTTGCCTGGAAGGAGAACCTCCTGGACGTTCTCGAGTTGGGGCAGGTGCTCTCGTCATACGACAGGGACCTCAGGGACCCGCTCTGGTGGACTCAGGAAAGGCCAGTCCACATGAATGTTGCTCGGGTGTCTCTCGGAATTTCTCTCCCGTAGATGCTGGAGCCCAAAACCTTGTGTGGAGTCGGGTGCCGGAAACTGAGGATTCCTCCTCCTGTGCTGACATGGATCTTGGGGTACTTCTGGAGTCTCCCCAGGTGAGTCAGTCCTCGTCTCGAGTGGGGGGCATGCACGTGCACTTTTCCTCCCGAGCTGTAGCAGCAGTGTCACGCTTCCTTTAGCGTGGATCAAGGGATCTGTGGCTTTCCCTCGAGGCTTTCCCAAGAGGCTTTCCCACGAGGCTTTCCCACAGGGCTGCCCACGTGCCACTGTAGTGTGAGTCTACCCTCGGCTTGAAAGTTGAGGCAGTGCTGGGAAAACAGTTTTCTCTGGAATGGACGGAGATATCTGGGGGACTCTCGAAATGGTGGCACAACCCTGGAGTTCCTCTCGCCTTACCTGTGGAGAGCGCCTCCACTTGAGATGCGACGGGAAAGCCGGGAATTCTTTCACAACTACGCGGGGAAGGATCCCTCCTCCCGAGCTATGAGGCGGAAACGGGGCTCTTCTGGATCTGGGTTGGACTCTCGTGCTTCCTCTGGATTGGAGACGGGTATGTCAGGGAACTTCTTGAGTTGCAGCAAAGGTGTGAAGGACCCTTTGGAAGTTCCAGAGGTTATGTGTGATTAACCTTGAGACGCCACAGCGGAAATGGGCCTCATCTCGCCTGGAGGGGGAGAACCTCTTTTGATTTTCTCGAGTTACCCCAGGTGCTCTCGACTTACGCCGGGGACCTCAGGGACCCGCTCTGGTGGCCTCAGGAAAGGCCAGTCCCCCATGCAAGTTGCTCAGGGGCCCCTTGGGATTCCTCTCCGTCGATGCCGAGGGCCTAAGGCCTTGTGGGGAGTCCGTGCCGGAACCTGAGGATTCCTCTCCAGTGCTTACAAGGATCTTGAGGTACTTCTGGAGTATCCCCAGGGGAGGCAGTCCTCGTCTCGAGTGGGTGCATGCACGTGCGCTTCCTCCCGAGCTGTAGCAGCAGTGTCACGCTTTCCTTCGAGTGGATCATGGGATCTGTTGGCGTTCCATCGAGGCTTTCCTCGAGGGTTCCCACAGGGCTGTCCCACGTTGCTCCGTGGTGTGAGTTGATCCTTGGCTTGAAAGTCGAGGCAGTGCAGGGAAAACAGGTTTCCCTGGAATGGACTGAGACATTTGGGGGACTCTGGAATGGTGGCATGACCCTGGAGTTCCTCTCGCCTTTCCTGTGGAGAGCGCCTCCTCTTGAGATGAGACGGGAACGCCGGCAATTCTTTCCCGAACACGCAGGGAAAGGATCCCTCCTCTAGAGCTATGAGGCGGAAACGGGCTTCTCTGGATGTGGCGGGACTCTCGTGCTTCCTCTCGAGTGAAGACGGGTATGTCCGGGAACTTCTTGAGTTGCAGCGGGGTGTGAAGGACCCTTTGGAATTTCCAGAGGTTATGTGTGATTAACCTTGAGACGCCACAGCGGAAATGGGCCTCATCTCGCCTGGAGGGGAGAACCTCCTGGATTTTCTCGAGTTGCGGCAGGTGCTGTCGACTTACGACGGGGACTTCAGGGACCCGATCTGGTGGCCTCAGGAAAGGCCAGTCCCCATGCGAGTTGCTCGGGGGCCTCTTGGGTTTCCTCTCCGTCGATGCCGGGGCCTAAGACCTTGTGTGGAGTCGGTGCCGGAACGTGAGGATTCCTCTCCAGTGCTGAAATGGATCATGGGGTACTTCTGGAGTCTCCCCGGTTTAGTCAGTCCTAGTCTCGAGTGGGGGCATGCACGTTCAATTTCCTCCCGATCTGTGGAAGCAGTGTCACACTTCCGATAGCGTGTATCAAGGGATCTGCAGCTTTCCCTCGAGGCTTTCCAATGAGGCTTTCCCTCGAGGATTTTCCTCAGGGCTGTCCCACGTGCCACCGTGGTGTGAGTCGATCCTCGGCTTGAAAGTCGAGGCAGTGAGGGAAAACAGGTTTCCCTGGAATTGACAGAGATATCTGGGGGACTCTGGGAATGGTGGAACGACCCTGGAGTTTCTCTCGCCTTTCCTGTGGAGAGGGCCTCCTCTTGAGATGCGACTGGAACGCCGGGAATGCTTTACAGACCACGCAGGTAAAGGATCCCTCCTCTCGAGCTATGAGGTGGAAACGGTGCTCCTCTGAAAGTGGGCGGGAAGATCTTGATACTCTCGAGTGGAGCGGGTATGTCGGAGAACTTCTTGAGTTGCAGCAAGGGTGTGAAGGACCTTTGGAAGTTCCAGAGGTTAGGTGTGATTAGCCTCCAGACGCCTCAGCGCAAATGGGCCTCATCTCGCCTTTAAGGACGCCAAGATCCATGTCAGCACTGGAGAGGAATCCTCAGGTTCCGGCACCGACTCCACACAAGGTCTTAGGCCCCGGCATCGACGGGAGAGGAATCCCGAGAGGCCCCCGAGAAACTCGCATGGGGAATGGCCTTTCCTGAGGCCACCAGAGCGGGTCCCTCAGGTCCCCGTCGTAAGTCGAGATCACCTGTCCCAACTCGAAAAAATCCAGGAGGTTCTCCCCTCCAGGCGAGATGAGGCCCATTTCCGCTGAGGCGTCTCGTGGCTAATCACACCTAAACCTCTGGAACTTCCAAAGGGTTCTTCACACCCTTGCTGCAACTCAAGCGAGCCCCCGCGTCTCCACTCGAGAGGAAGCACGAGAGTCCCGCCCACATCCAGAGGAGCCCCGTTTCCGCCTCACAGCTAGAGAGGAGGTATCCTTTCCCTGCGTGGTCCGGAAAGAATTCCCGGTCTTCCCGTCACAACTCAAGAGGAGGCGCTTTCAACAGGAAAGGTTAGAGGAAATCCAGGGTCGTGCCACCATTCACAGAGTACCCCAGATATCTCAGTCCATTCCAGGGAAACCTGTTTTCCCTGCACTGCCTCGACTTTCAAGCCGAGGATCGACTCACAGCACGGTGGCACGTGGGACAGCCCTGGGAAAGCCTCGTGAGAAAGCCTCATGGGAAAGCCTCGAGGGAAAGCCACTGATCCCTTGATCCACTCGACGGGAAGAATGACACTGCTGCTACAGCTCGGGAGGAAAGCGCTCTTCAATGCCCCCACTCGAATGAGGACTGGACTCCCTGGGGAGACTCCGAAGTACCCCAAGATCCATGTCAGCACTGGAGAGGAATCCTCAGGTTCCAGGACCGACCCACACAAGTTCTTAGGCCCCGGAATCCGACGGAGAGGAATCCCGAGAGGCCACCGAGCAACTCGCATGGGGACTGGCCTTTCCTGCGGCCACCAGAGCGGGTCCCTGAGGTCCCCTCGTAAGTCGAGAGCACCTGTTGCAATTCGAGAAAATCCAGGAGGTTCTCCCCTCCAGGCAAGATGAGGCGCATTTCCGCTGAGCGTCTAGAGGCTAAATGCACCTAACATCTGGAACTTCCAAAATGTCCTTCACACCCTTTCTGCAACTGAATATGTTCCCCGACATACTCGCCTCCACTCGAGAGGAAGCACGAGAGTCCCGCCCACATCCAGAGGAGGCCCGTTTCCGCCCCTAGCTCGAGAGGAGGGATCCTTTCCCTGCGTGGTGGGGAAAGAATTCCCGCGTTCCCGTCGGAATCTCAAGAGGAGGCGCTCTCCAGCAGGAAAGGCGAGAGGAACTCCAGGTCGTGCCACCATTCCAGAGTCCCCCAGATGTCTCAGTCCATTCCAGGGAAACCTGTTTTCCCTGCACTGCCTCGACTTTCAAGCGGAGGATCGACTCACATCACCGGTGGCACGTGGGACAGCCCTGTGGGAAAGCCTCGTGGGAAAGCCTCCTGGGAAAGCCTCGAGGGAAAGCCACAGATCCCTTGATGCACGCGAAGGGAAGCGTGACACTGTTGCTACAGCTCGGGAGGAAAGCGCACGTGCATGCTCCCACTCGAGACGAGGACTGACTCTCCTGGGGAGACTCCAGAAGTACCCCAAGATCCATGTCAGCACAGGAGAGGAATCGTCAGGCTCCGGCTCCGACTACTCACAAGGTCTTAGGCCCCGGAATCGACGGTAGAGGAATCCGGAGAGGCCCCCGAGCAACTCGCATGGGGACTGGCCTTTCCGAGGCCACCAGAGCGGGTGTCTGTGGTCCCCGTTGTAAGTCGAGCGCACCTGCCGCAACTCGAGAAAATCCAGGAGGTTCTCCCCTCCAGGCGAGATGAGGGTCATTTCCGCTAAGGCGTCTCGAGGCTAATCACACCTAACCTCTGGAAATTCCAAAGGGTCCTTCACACCCTTGCTGCAACTCAAGAAGTTCCCCGACATAGCCGACTCCACTCGAGAGGAAGCACGAATGTCCCGCCCAAATCCAGAGGAGCCCCCGTTTCCGCCTCCTAGCTCGAGGGGAGGGATCCTTTCCCAGCGTGGTCGGGAAAGAATTCCCGGCTTTCCCGTTGCATCTCAAGAGGAGGCGCTCTCCACAGGAAAGGCCGAGAGGAACTCCAGGGTCGTGCCACCATTCCCAGAGTCCCCTGGAAGTCTCAGTCCATTCCAGGGAAACCTGTTTTCCCTGCACTGCCGCGACTTTCAAGCCGAGGATCGACTCAAACCACGGTGGCACGTGGGACAGCCCTGTGGGAAAGCCTCGTGGGAAAGCCTAGAGGGAAAGCCTCGAGGGAAAGCCACAGATCCCTTGATCCACGCGAAGGGAAGCGCGACTCTGCTGCTACAGCTCGGAAGGAAAGCGCACGTGCATTCCCCCACTCGAGACGAGGACTGACTCCCCTGGGGAGACTCCAGACGTACCCAAAGATCCATGTCAGCACTGGGAGAGGAATCCTCAGGTTCCGGCACCGGCTCCACACAAGTTGTTAGGCCCCCGGCATCTATGGGAGAGGAATCCCGAGAGGCCCCCGAGCAACTCGCATGGAGACTGGCCTTTCCTGAGGCCACCAGAGCGGGGTCCCTGAGGTCCCCATCGTAAGTCGAGAAGCACCTGCTGCAACTCGAGAAAATCAAGGAGGTTCTCCCCTCCAGGCGAGATGAGGCCAATTTCCGCTGAGGCGTCTCGAGGCTTTTCACACCTAAACTGTGGAACTTCCAAAGGGTCCTTTCACACCCTTGCTGCAACTCAAGAAGTTCCCCGACATACCAGTCTCCACTTGAGAGGCAGCACGAAGAGTCTCGGCCACATTCAGAGGAGCCCCATTCGAGTCTCCTAGCTCGAGAGGAAGGCATCCTTACCCTGCGTGGTCGGGAAAGAATTCCCGGCATTCCCGTCGCATCTCAAGAGGAGGCGCTCTCCACAGGAAAGGCGAGAGGAACTCCAGGGTCGTGCCACCATTCCCAGAGAAAACCAGATGTCTCCGTCCATTCCAGGGAAACCTGTTTTCCCTGCACTGCCTCGACTTTCAAGCCGAGGATCGACACACACCACGGGTGGCACGTGGGACAGCCCTGTGGGAAAGCCTCGTTGGAAAGACTCGTGGGAAAGCCTCGAGGAAAGCCCCTGATCCCTTGATCCACGCGAAGGAAGCGTGACACTGCTGCTACAGCTCAAGAGGAAAGCACATGTGCATGCCCCCACTCGAGACGAGGACTGACTCCACTGGGAGACTACAGAAGTACCCCAAGATCCATGTCAGCACTGGAGAGGAATGATCAGGTTCCGGCACCAACTCCACAGAAGATATTGGGCCCGGCATAGACGGGAGAGGAATCCCGAAAGGCCCCCGAGCAACTCGCATGGGACTGGCCTTTCCTGAGGCCACCAGAGCGGGTCCCTGAGGTCCCCTCGTAAGTCGAGAGCACCTGCCGCAACTCGAGAAAATCCAGGAGGTTCTCCCCTCCAGGCGAGATGAGGCCCATTTCCGCTGAGGCGTCTCGAGACTAATCACACCTAACCTCTTGAACTTTCAAGGGCCTTCACACCCTTGCTGCAACTCAAGAAGTTCCCGACATACCCTCTCCACTGAGAGGAAGCAGCACGAGATTCCCGCCACATTCAGAGGAGCCCCGTTTCCGCCTCCCTAGCTCGAGAGGAGGGATCCTTTCCCCCGTGGTCGGAAAGAATTCCGGTTCCCGTCGCGCATCTCAAGAGGAG
>NW_017191395.1:0-10801 GCF_001704415.2 Capra hircus
AGTTCACATGAACTGTGAACTTCAAAATGTTCAAGAGGGATTTAAAACATGCAGAGAAAACATGCAGAGAAACCAGAGATCAAACTGCCAACATCCACTGGATCATTGAAAAAGCAAGAGAGTTCAAGAAAAAAAGACATCTATTTCTGCTTTATTGACTATGCCAAAGCCTTTGACTGTGTGGATCACAATAAACTGGGAAAAATTCTGAAAGAGATGGGAATACCAGACCACCTGACCTGTCTCTTGAGAAACCTGTATGCAGGTCAGGAAGAAACAGTTCGAACTGGACATGGAACAACAGACTGGTTCTAAATAGGAAAAGGAATATGTCAAGGCAGTGTATTGTCACCCTGCTTATTTAACTTATATGCAGAGTACATCATGAGAAACACTGGGCTGGAGGAAGCACACGCTGGAATCCAGATTGCTGGGAGAAATATCAAGAATCTCAGATATGCAGATGACACCACCCTTATGGCAGAAAGTGAAGAAGAACTAAAGAGTCTCCTGATGAAAGTGAAAGAGGAGAGTGAAAAAGTTAGCTTAAAGCTCAGCATTCAGAAAACTAAAATCATTGCATCCAGTCTCATCACTTCATGGCAAATAGATGGGAAAACATTGGAAACAGCAGCAGACTATTTTGGGGGGCTTGGAAATCACTGCAGGTGATGGCTGCCTCCATGAACTTAAAACATATTTATGACTTGGAAGAAAAGTGATGACCAAACTAGACAGCATATTAAAAAGCCGAGACGTTGCTTTGCCAACAAAGATCCATCCAGTCAAGGCTATGGTTTTTCCATATGTCATGGATGGATATGAAAGATGTACTATAAAGAAAGTGACAGCTGAAAATTGGATGCTTTTGAACTGTGGTGTTGGAGAAGATGCTTGTAGGTCGCTTAGACTACAAGGAGACGCAACCACTCCATCCTAAAGGAAATCAGGTCTGAATATAGATTGGAAGGACTAATACTGAACCTGAAACTCCAATACTTTGGCCACTTGATGTGAAGAGCTGACTCACTTGGAAGTTGCTTTGATTTGCCTGTGAGTGTGGGAGCCCTCCCTGGGCAAAGGGCCTCAGGGGTCATTGCCACTGAATCACGACCTCCAAGCAAGCGGCATTCCAGCTGTGTGACATTCAGGAAGCAGGAACTGGGAAACTATCTTCCTTAGAGGAAGGAAAGTCATCCACAGAGAGTGTGTTTTCAGGCCTCTCTTTGCAGCAAGTGTTTTGCTTCTCAGACATCAGAGCTGGCAGGCTTGCTCTGAGGGCCTCAATTGCAGAGTCAGGGCTGTGTGTCTCACTGCACTTTCCAAGCATTGCAGACACATTCCTAGGTTGGAGCAGTGCTTCCCATGAGAAAGAAGCCTCGGGAGTGTGTCTGAGCGGGCTGAGTGCCATGCTAGGGTCACTAGTCGAGGGCACCTTGCACATCCAATGGGCCCCAGGCGAGTAGCTATGGACGGCCTTCGGTTGAGATATCCCAAAGCAGGGAACAAAGCTAGCTCTGTCCGAAGGAGGAAAACAGCAATGGGATGGATTTTCAAGCAGTTGCTAAGTCACACCACGTTAGGGCTCCCCGGGAAAGAAATGCGAATTTTGGCCTCTAGGCCCAGTATCCAGATGTGTGCACAGGATATTTTCCCCACAGGATCCAAGAATGTTCCAGACAGACCTAAGCTCACTAGCTCTCTCCTGCAGAGGAAATGAAATATTGTTGCTGAACACGAAAAGTGCTGGGATTCTTGCTTAGGAGGAGAAGAATTCAATCCAGGGCCAAGACGAGGCTTGATTGCTCAGAGCTTTTGTGCAAATAGAGTTTTATTAAAGGATAAAGGAGATAGAGAAAGCTTCTGACAGAGACATCACAAGGGGCAGAAAGCGTACCCCTTGCTAGTGTTAGTAATGGAGTTATATACTCTCCAATAAGTTATGACAACGAACAAAAGAATGTCTGGAGGTTGTAAAGACTCACTAGACCTACTCCCATAATTGACATTTTAAGATAACAGGATTAGCCAGAAGGTTTTTCCAGAGACCGTCCTCAAGAAGGATGCATGATTGTTATATAATCCTAAGGAATGTAGAGGGAAAACAGTTTGTCCTTTCTTCCTCCTTGAGAATTCTAGACCCCTCTCTCCTTGGGACCCTTGAACTTCTTAGAAACCTGCCTTGGCAATGACTCTCTCAGAAACATGATTGAACAGCCGTTGGAGCTTCCTTTGACTTTCGCTGGGAGGGAGGGAGCCCTCCCTGAGCACAGGGCTCAGGGGCCATGGCCAATGAAAAAGAATCTCCCAGCAAGTGCTTTTCAGCCCTGTGTGACTCTCAGCCCACAGGAGGCTGAGAAAACTCTCTTCCTTGGAGGAAGGAAAGGCAGCCCAAGAGTGTGTTTTCAGGCCTGTATCTTGCAGGCAAGTGTTTGGCTTGTTAGACAGAAGACCTGCAGGCCTGTTCCAACAGACTCAATTCCAGAATCAGGGCCTTGTGTCTCCCTGCAGTTTCCTGGCCTTGCAAACACATTCCTAGGTGAGAGCAGTCCTGCCATGGGGACTGCTGCGGGAGTGTGTCTGAGGGGGCCAGGTGTCATGCTGGGGTCACCTGGTCGAGGGCACCTTGCACCTCCAATGGACCCAGGCAAGGAGTTGCAGGCCACCACCTTGCTTCTGAAATCCCAAATGGGGAGCAAAGCTCGCTCTGTCAGAGGGAAGAAAACAGCAACAGGATGGATTTTTCAAGCAGTTGCTAGGCTGTACTGCGTTAGGGCTCCAAGGAAGGAAAATGCGAATTTTAGCCCCTACGACTGGTATCCAGGTGGGCTCCCAGGATGATTTCCCCGCAGGATCCAAGAACGTTCCAGACAGACCTGGGCTCACTAGCTCCCTCTGCAGAGGAAACATGAGAGAACAGCTGTTTGGAGGTTGCTTTGACTTCCCCTGGGAGGGTAGGATCCCTCCTGGGTGCAGGGCCTCAGGGGCCATTGCCGCTGAGAAATGCCCTCTAAGCCAGACCTTTGCAGCCTTGTATGACTCAGCACGGAGGAGACTGGAAAAGCTCTCTTCCTTGGAGGAAGGAAAGGCAGCCCAGAGAGTGTGTTTTCACACCTGTATCTTGCAGCAAGTGTTTGGCGTCTCAGACGTCAGACCTCCAGGCCTGCTCCAACGGCCTCAGTTCCAGAGTCAGGGCCGTGTGTCTCCCTGCATTTTCTGAGCCTTGGGAACACATTCCTAGGTCAGAACAGTCCTGCCCATGGGGAAGGAGGCTGCGGGAGTGTGTCTGAGGGGGTCGGGTGCCATGCTGGGGTCCAAAAGACCCGGTACCGTCCAATAGACCCCAGGACAACAGCGGTGGGGCTCCCCCTGGCTTCCGAAATGCCAAAGCGAGAAGCAAAGCTAGCTCTATCAGAAGGAAGAAAATAGCAATGGCATGGATGTTCAGGCTGTTGCTGGGCCGCACCACTTCAGGGTCCCCCCGAGAGGAACAGGCGCCCTGTGGCCCCTAGGTCCGATATGGCAGGTTAACACACAGGGTGTGTCCCCATAGGAGCCAAGAATTTTTCCTGACAGACCTAGGCTCACTAGAGCTCTCCACCGGGCAAAAGGGTAGAACAGACTGTGGATGTGACTCTGCCTTTCCCAGCGAGAGCATGGGGCCTCCCTACGGCCCGGGCTCCAGGGAAAATTGTCCTGAAAAATGACCTCAAGAAGCGCTTTTCCAGCAGGCTGGATGCAGAGTTCACAGGATGCGGGGAAAGTGATCGTCCTTCAGGGAAGAAGAGGCAGCCACCCAGTGTGTGTTTGCAAGCCTGTATTTGGAAGAAACTGGTTAGCTCCTTCAAGGGGAGACCTCCAGGTCTGCTCAGAGGACCGAAATTCCAGAGGCAGCACCATGCATCTCCCCTGTCCTTTCTGAGCCTTGGAAAGACATTTCTAGCTTATAGCGGTATTGCTCATGAAGAAGCAGGATGCAGGAATGTGTCAGACATGACTGGGTGCCTTCCTGGGTTCAGCTCCGTGAGGGGCCTTTCCACTCAAAGTAGGTCCCATGCCTCCTTGGGGAGGAAGTGGGGCCCGCTTGCCTCCAAATTGCCAAAGGCTGGAACAAAGCTAGTTCTATCAGAGGTAGAAAGAGCAATTGGATGGATGTGGAAGCTGTTGCTGGGCCGCACTGCTTCAGGCCCCCCACCCCTCCGCCCCAGGAGAGAAACAGGCGCCCTGTGGCCCCTAGGTCCTGGATGCAGTTTCAACACATAGAATGTGTCCCATAGGAGCCAAGAAATTTTCCTGACAGACCTAGGCTCACTAGAGCTCTCCTACAGAGCAAAGGGGATGGGACAAGATGTGTGGCTGTGGCTCTGCCTTTCCCTGGGAGTGTGGAGCCGCTCCCTATGGCCCCGGGCTCCAGGGGAAATTGCCCCTGAATAATGACCTCCAAGAAGCGCTTTTCCAACTGGCTGAGACGTGGAGTTCTCAGGATGCAGGGAAAGCGAGTGTCCTTCGGGGAAGCAAAGGCAGTCACCTGTTATCATGACTTACTAGAATAGTAGGTACCTTCTCCGGTTGGGCAGAGGCCTTCCCTACCTGATCTGAAAAAGAAAATGAAGTTAGCTCGCTGATTTGAGAAATAATTCCCAGACTTGGGTTTCCAACCAGTATAGAATCCGACAATGGCCCTGTCTTTGTAGCCGCGTTAATTAACAGGTATGTGAAGCTCTAAATATCAGTGGAAATTACATACAGCATATAGGCCCAGTGTTCTGGAATGGTGGAAAGAAACAACCAAACTCTTGAAGAGACACTTTCAAAATGGATCATAGAGACTGACTGTACATGGATGGGCTTGCTTCCGGCAGACTTACTCATATTACGGGTAACCGCACGTTCCACAGTTGTTGTCCTTATGAAATTTTCTATGGGAGACCCCGCCACAGTGAGGCAGGTGTTAGCAGATTTACCACAAGTAAGGGGGTGGGATTTCACAGCAGATGGAACAATTAGGTAAGGTAATAAAATCAGGTAACTAAGTTTTGTATAAAAAAGAATCTCATTCCCCCTTGAGGAACAGATTCATGAATTTGTGCTCAGTGATCAGGTGTGGCTCAATGACTGGAAACACAATTCCTTGGCCTGACATTGGAAAGGTCCTTATACTGTTGTTTTAGCCACAATTCTGAAAGAGATGGGAATACCAGACCACCTAACCTGCCTCTTGAGAAATCTGGATGAAGGTCAGGAAGCAACAGTTAGAGCAGGACATGGAACAACAGACTGGTTCCAAAAAGGAAAAGGAGTATGTCAAGGCTGTATATTGTCACCCTGTTTATTTAACTTATATGCAGAGTACATCATGAAACATGCTGGGATGGAAGATACATGAGCTGGAATGAAGATTGCCGGTAGAAATATCAATAAACTTAGATATGCAGATGACACCACCATTATGGCAGAACGTGAAGAGGAACGGGTATGTCGGGGAACTTCTTGAGTTGCAGCAAGGGTGTGAAGGACCCTTTGGAAGTTCAGAGTTAGGTGTGGTTAGTCTCGAGATGCCTCAGCAGAAATGGGCCTCATGTCGCCTGGAAAAGGAGGCTCCTGATATTCCCAAGTTTCAACAGGTGCTCTCGAGTTACCATGGGGACTTCAGGGACCGCGCTCTGGCGGCCGCAGGAAATGCCAGTCATCATGCGTGTTGCTAGGGGCCTCTTGTGATTCCTCTCCCGTCGATGCCGGGGCCTAAGACCTTGTGTGGAGTCGGGGCCGGGAGCTGAGGATTCCTCTCCAGTGCTGACATGGATTTTGGGGTACTTCTGGAGTCTCCACAAGGGAGTCAGGCCTCGTCTCGAGTGGGGCATGAGCGTGCCTTTCCTCCCATGCTGTAGCAGAGTGTCACGCTTCCCCTTGCGTGGACCAAGGATCTGTGGCTTTCCCTCGAGTCTTTCCCACGAGGCTTTCCCACAGGGCTGTCCCACGTGTCACGGTGGTGTGAGTCGATCCTCGCATGAAAGCCGAGGCAGTGCAGGGAAAACAGGTTCCTGTGGAATGGACTGAGACATCTGGGGGCGTCTTGGAATGGTGCACGACCCTGCAGTTCCTCTCCCCTTTCCTTTCGAGAGCGCCTCCTCTTGAGATGCGATGGGAATGCCGGGAATTCTTTCCCGACCAAGCAGGGAAAGGATCCCTCCTCTCGAGCTACTTGCCGGAAACGGAGCTCCTCTGGATGTGGCCGGGACCCTCGTGCTTCCTCTTGAGTGGAGACGGGTATGCCAGGGAACTTCTTGAGTTGCAGCATGACTGTGAAAGACTCTTTGGAAGTTCCAGAGGTCACGTGTGATTAGCCTCCAGACACCTCAGGGGAAAAGGGCCTCATCTCGCCTGCAGGGGAGAACCTCCTGGATTTTACCGGAGTTGCGGCAGGTGCTCTCGACTTACGACGGGGACCTCATGGACCCGCTCTGGTGACCTCAGGAAAGGCCAGTCCCATGCGAGTTGCTAGAGGGCCTGTCGCTATTCCTCTCCCGTTGATGCCAGGGCCTAAGACCTTGTGTGGAGTCGGGGCTGGAACCTGAGGATTCCTCTCCAGGGCTGACATGCATCTTGGGGTACTTCTGGAGTCTCCCCAGGGGAGTCAGTCCTAGTTCGAGTGGGGGCATGCACGTGCGCTTTCCTCCCGTGCTGTAGCAGCAGTGTCACGCTTCCCTTCGCGTGGATCAAGGATCTGTGGCTTTCCCTCGAGGCTTTCCCACGAGGCTTTCCCACAGGGCTCTCCCACGTACCACCGTGGTGTGAGTCGATCCTCGGCGTGAAAGTCGAAGCAGTGCAGGGAAAACAGGATCCTCTGCAATGGACTGAGACATCTGGGCACTCTTGGAATGGTGGCACTACCATGAGTTCCTCTCGCCTTTCCTGTGCAGCGCGCGCTCCTCTTGAGATGCATCGGAAACGTCGGGAATTCTTTCCGAGGAAGCAGGGAAGGATCCCTCATCTCGAGTTTGGAGGCGGAAACGGAGCTCCTCTGGAGTGGCCGGACCCTCGTGCTTCCTCTGGAGTGGAGACCGGTATGTCGGGGAACTTCTTGAGTTGTAGCAAGGGTGTGTAGGACCCTTTGGAAGTTCCAGAGTTTAGGTGTGATTACTCTCGAGACGCCGCAGAGAAAATGGGCCTCATCTCGACTGGAGCAGAGAACCTCCTGGATTTTCTCGAGTTGAGGCAGGTGCTCTCGGCTTACGACCGTGACCTCAGGGACAGTGAAGCAGATGTGTCACGCTTCCCGTCGCGGGGATCAAGGGATCTGGGCTTTCCCTCGAGGCTTTCCCACGAGGCTTTCCACAGGGCTGTCCACGTGCCACCATGGTGTGAGTGGATCCTCGGCGTGAAAGTCGAGGCAGTGCAGTGAAAACAGGTTCCTCTGAAATGGACTGAGACATCTGGGGGACTCTTGGAATGGTGGCACGACCCTGGAGTTCCTCTCGTCTTTCCTATTGAGAGCCCTTGCTCTTGAGATGCCACGGGAATGCCGAAAAATCTTTCCTGACTAAGCAGGATAGGATCCTTCATCTCGAGCTGCCAGGCGGAAACGGGGTTCCTCTGAATGTGGGCGGGACCTCGTGCTTCCTCTCGTGTGGAGACGGGTATGTCGGGGAACTTCTTGAGTTGAAGCAAGGACCCTTTTGAATTTCCAGAGTTTAGGTGTGATGAGCCTCCAGACACCTCAGAGGAAATGGGCCTCATCTCGCCTGGAGGGGAGAACCTCCTGGATTTTCTAGAGTTGGGCAGGGACTCTCGAGTTACGACGGGGAACTCAGGGACCCGCTCTGGTGGCCTCAGGAAAGGCCAGTGCCCATGGGAGTTGCAAGAGGGCCTTTCGGGACTACTCTCCCGTCGATGTCGGGGCCTAAGACCTTGTGTGGAGTCGGGGCTGGAAGCTGAGGATTCCTCTCCAGTGCTACCATGGATCTTGGCGTACTTCTGGAGTCTCCCTGGGGAGTCAGTGCTCATCTCGTGTGGGGGCATGCACGTGAGCTTTCCTCACGAACTGTAGCAGCAGTGTCACACTTCCCGTCGCATGGATCAAGGGATCTGTGGCTTTCCTCGACGCTTTACCAAGAGGGTTTCCCACAGGTCTGTCCCACGTTCCACGTGGTGTGAGTCGATCCTCGGCGTGAAAGTCGAGGCAGTGCAGGGAAAACAGGTTTCCCTGGAATGGACTGAGACATCTGGGGAACGCTGGGAATGGTGGCACGACCCTGGAGTTCCTCTCGCCTTTACTGTGTAGATCGCCTCCTCTTGAGATGCGATGTGAATGCCGGGATTTCTTTCCCGACCGCAGGGAAATAATCCCTCCTCTCGAGCTAGGAGGCGGAAACGGGGCTCCTCTGGATGTGGGAGGGACTCTCGTGCTTCCTCTCGAGTGGAGACGGGTATGTCGGGGAACTTCTTGAGTTGCAGAAAGGGTGTGAAGGACCCTTTGTAAAGTTCCAGAGGTTAGGTGTGATTAGCCTCGGACGCCTCAGCGGAAATGGGCCTCATCTCGCCCTGGGGGGAAAGCCTCCTGGATTTTCTCGAGTTGCGGCAGGTGCTCTCGACTTACGAAGGGGACCTCAGGGACCCGCTCTGGTGGCTCAGGAAAGGCCAGTCCCCATGCGAGTTGCTCGGTGGCCCTCGGGTTTCCTCTCCCGACGATGCCGGGGCCTAAACCTTCTGTGGAGTCGGTGCCGAAACCTGAGGATTCCTCTCCAGTGCTGACATGGATCTTGGGGTACTTCTGGAGTCTCCCCTGGGAGTCAGTCCTCGTCTCGAGTGGGGGCATGCACGTGCGCTTTCCTCCCGAGCTGCAGCAGCATTGTCACGGTTCCCTTCGCGTGGATCAAGGGAACTGTGGCTTTCCTCGAGGCTTTCCCACGAGGCTTTCCCTCGAGGCTTTCCACAGGGCTCTCCACGTGCCACCGTGGTGTGACTCTATCCTCGCTTGAAAGTCGAGGCAGTGCAGGGTAAACAGGTTTCCCTGGAATGGACTGAGACATCCGGGGCTTTCAGGGAATGGTGGCACAACCTGGAGTTCCTCTCACCTTTACTGTTTAGAGCCCCTCCTCTTGAGATGCGACGGGAACGCCGGGAATTCTTTCCGGACACGCAGGGAAAGGATCCCTCCTCTCGAGCTAGGAGGCGGAAACACGGCTCATCTGAATGTGAGCTGGACTCTCGTGCTTCCTCTCGAGTGGAGACGGGTATGTCGGGGAACTTCTTGAGTTGAAGCAAAGGTGTGAAGGACCCTTTCGAAGTTCCAGAGTTTAGGTGTGATTAGACTCGAGACATCTCAGCGGAAAAGGGCCTCATCTCGCCTGGAGGGGAGAACCTCCTGGATATTCTCGAGTTGCGGCAGGTGCTCTCGACTTAGGACGGGGACCTCAGGGACCCGCTCTGGTGGCCTCAGGAAAGGCCAGTACCCATGCGAGTTGCTCAGAGGCCTTTCGGAATTCCTCTCCCATCGATGCCAGGCCCCTAAGACCTTGTGTCGTGTCGGTGCCGGAACCTGAGGATTCCTCTCCAGTGCTGACATGGATCTTGGGTACTTCTGGAGTCTCCCCAGGGGAGTCAGTCCTCGTCTCGAGTGGGGGCTTGCACGTGTGCTTTCCTCCAGAGCTGTAGCAGCAGTGTCACGCTTCCCTTCGTGTGGATCAAGGGATCAGTGGCTTTCCCTCGAGCGTTTCCACGAGGCTTTCCACGAGGCTTTCCACAGGGCTTTCCCTCGTGCAACCGTGGTGTGAGTCGATCCTCGGCTTGAAAGTGAGGCAGTGCCAGGAAAACAGGTTTCCTGGAATGGACTGAGACATATGGGGGACTCTGGGAATGGTGGCATGACCCTGGAGTTCCTCTCGCCTTTCCTGTGGAGAGCGCCTCCTCTTGAGATGCGATGGGAATGCAAGGAATTCTTTCCCGACCATGCACTGAAGGATCGCTCTCGAGCTATGAGGCAGAAAAGGGGCTCCACTGGATATGGGCGGGATTCTTGTGCTTCCTCTCAAGTGGAGACGGGTATGTCGGGGAACTTCTTGAGTTGAAGCAAGGGTGTGAAGGACTCTTTGGAAGTTCGAAAGTTTAGGTGTGATTAGCCTCGTGACGCCTTAGCGGAAATGGGCCTCAGCTCACCTGGAGGGGAGAACCTCCTGGAAAAGACGGGGGGGGCTCTCGACTTACGACCTGGACCTCAGGACGCTTTGGTGGCCTGAGGAAAGGCCAGTCCCCATGCGAGTTGCTGGGTCTTCTCGGGATTCCTCTCCTGTCGATGTCGGGGCCTAAGACCTTGTGTGCAGTCGGTACCGGAACCTGAGGATTCCTTTCCAGTGCTGAATGGATCTTGGGCTACCTCTGGATTCTCCCCAGGGGATTCAGGCCTCGTCTCGAGTGGGGGCATGAGCGTGCCCTTTCCTCCCATGCTGTAGCAGCAGTGTCACGCTTCTGCTTGCGTGGACCAAGGGATCTGTGACTTTCCTCGAGTCTTTCCCACGAGGCTCTCCACAGGGCTGTCCCACGTGTCTCGGTGGTGTGAGTCAATCCTCGGCGTGAAAGCCGAGGCAGTGCAGGGAAAACAGGTTCCTATGGAATGGAGCTGAGACATCTGGGGAGTCTTGGAATGGTGGCACGACCCTGCAGTTCTCTCCCCTTTTCCTTTGGAGAGCGCCTCCTCTTGAGATGCGATGGGAATGCCGGGAATTCTTTCCCGACCAAGTAGGGAAAGGATCCCTCATCTCGAGCTACGAGCCGGAAACGCAGCTCCTCTGATGTGGCCGGGCCC